>NC_061820.1:24380950-24388450 GCF_019202785.1 Penaeus chinensis | reverse complement strand
TGTTAGTATTGATAGCCCTACTACTAGTAGCAGTAACAATATGAATGATCAATTATCAAGTAATAATAATAATAATAAAAATAATGATGATGATGAAGGTGATGGTGATGATGATGATGATGATGATGATGATGATGATGATGATGATGATGATGATGATGATGATGATGATGATGATGATGATGATGATGATGATGATGATGATGATGATGATGATGATGATGATGATGATGATAATGATGATAATCACAATCAGAATAATGATAATAATGATAATAATAATAATTATTATTATTACGTTTATCATTATTATAATATTGATGATAATGATAATGACAATGATGATGAATGACAACACTGATGATAATAAAGAAAGCAACAAGAACAATAATGATAAGGGTGATAATAGTAGTAGTAGTAGTAGTAGTAACGACGATGATAATAACGATGATGATGATGATAACAATAAGGTTTAAAATTATATTGATAATAATCATAGCAATACATTTTTCTTCTACTGGCTTCAGTCCCGAGTTTGTCAGGGTCGCCGGCGCGAAGCTTTCTCCTCCTCATAGATCTCAACTCTGCATCCATTGGTTGCACACCTTGCACTCTCACATCTTCCTCCTTGTTCCTCCCTCAGATTCATCATTCTTTTGCCCACGTACCTGTTCATTCCTTTTCCACACATGACCAACTACGTAATCTACAACCAAGTTCTATTTTCATGTCCCCTCTCACTTCTTCATTTCTCACCCTGTCTAATAATGTTATCCCTTTGGCTCATCGCAGCTTTTTGTTAATTCATTAGTAAGGATAACCGTCTCAAGACCATAGAGCATAGCTGTTTTTAACTTTTCCTGTAACCTTTGTCACAGAGCCACCCCAGTTACTTTTCTCCAAATGCTTCATCCGGCTGATACACTTTTTGCCACTTCTCTTTCTACTCCACAGCTCTCCTGTACTGTTGAACATAGGTACTTGAACTCCTGGGCTCGTGGCACCACCTTCCCCAGCATTCTAACGTTTCCTGATTCTGTAATCCCTCCTCCTGCAAAAAAAGATATTCAGTCTTTTGCCGGTTCACCCACAAATGTCTGCCTTCGAGTGATTTCTCCTAATTTTCTAGTCAAACTTCAACATCTCGTTCATATGTGCAAATTAAAACATCACCCGGTAACATATGTTCCAGGGTGCTTCTGTTCTAATCTCATCTGTTACGCAATCCATTATAATAGTAAAGATTGATTGATTATTTGAAACTATCTGCCGCGTCAACAGCTAAGGTCATTATCTACGAACATCTTGCTAGATTGAAATGTTAAAACATTTAAAACGTTAAAATCTATTAATAAATAAATGTCTTACAAATATCCATAGATATTATACTTAAAATCAAAGTATAAATATCATGCTCTAAGTGTATAAAATTATTGCAAAAACATTACGCATATTTAAATTTCACTGAAAATATTAGTCTCCCTAGGGAAACTTATAAGACCTTCTATGTCACAGTCTAATCCACAATCCCAATACATTTTTCAATGCCTCAGCTCCCTCATTCCCACTGATACCAACATGCCGGGGTACCCAATATAATACAATAGAATGGTTCGTAAGATCTCTAGTCATCTTGACTGCTGCAGGGATGGTATGTAACTCTGCAGTGAAGATCGAGGCTGCTAGAGAAAGTCTGCCAAATGCAGTCTTCTTTCTGTTCACTGCTGCAAAGCCCACGCAGTTTTCAGATTTCAGTTTTCAGTAATGAAAGAGGTGGTTCTCCACTCTCTGTATAGTGGGACTCAATGGGTGAAGACTTGAAAGCCCCTGTACAGATTCTGAGAGCTTCATTATGAACTGAGTCCAACATCTGGAGAACAGTGGAGTTGCAGATGAATAAGCCTCACATCCCTAGCCAAGTTTACGACGAATGAGCGCTCGGTAAAGTCTCAAGATAGGTGTGAAAGAACCCGCAAAGTACTAAGTGCTTTTGTAGCTTTCACCTTTAACTGTTTGATGTGAGGCACCCATGTAAACCTTGAGTCAAATATTAGACCCAAGTACTTCACCTCTTGGACAAAATGTAGTGGATTTGCTCCTAAGTAGAGGGAACGATGGAACTTCCCTCTTTTGTGGAAATGCATAGCCATGGTCTTGCTTGGAGAAAATTTGAACCCATGGTATATTGCCCAGTGCACTACCTAATTTTTTTTCGGTCTGCATGTGTCCTTGCACATCCTGTAAGCTTCCTCCTGAGCAGTACAGTGTAAAGTAATCCACATACAGATTGCAGACAGCACTTGGAACGACCTTTATGATGTCCTTTATAGCAATGGCAAACAGGGTCACACTTAAGACACTCCCTTGTGAGACCCCTTCCAGCTGATCTTCCAAGGTAAGAGAAACGGTTTCCCACCTGAACTCTAAACTTCCTGTCAGGAAGGAAGCTTTGTATAAAGGTAGGTAATGCTCTTCTTAAACCAATGTCATACAGCTTCATGAGTATGCCATGCTTCCAAGTGGTATCATAAGCCTTTTCAAGGTCAATGAAGATTGCTAACATGTGACGTCGCTCTGTGAAGGAATTCTGTATAGCAGTTTCCATCCTCCCAAGTTATCATTATCATTTTCTCCATCAACTTGCAGATGCAGCTGGTGAGAGAAATCGGTCTGTAATTCCCTGGTGTGGAAGCATCCTTGCCAGGCTTAGGGATAGGAATGATTATAGCCTCTTTCCATGTGGATGGCACTGTTCCCTACCTATAGATCCTATTGAATAGATCCAACAGGCATTTTTGCAAGCTCTCCAGTAAGTGAGATATCATTTGGTATGGAATATCGTCACTTCTAGGGGCAGTCTTAAGGCAGAGTTGCAAAGCAGAGTCCATCTCCCTGCGCAAAAATGGCAAGTTGTATGGAAGTTCTGCTGCAGTCCTGCTAAAGAACGACAATGGGTGTCGTTCCTGTTCAGTCTGAAGAGTGGAGAAGGGGGCAGTGGAAGATGCTCCATAGATCTCTGCCATGGATTTTGCTAGCTCATTTGCAACATCTGTTTTGTCTGTGAGGATTATGCCATCTATCCTGTTCAGTCCGAAGAGTGGAGAATTGGGCAGTATAAGATGCTTCATAGATCTCTGCCATGGATTTTGCTAGCTC
The DNA here is from genome assembly GCF_019202785.1 of Penaeus chinensis. Lineage (NCBI taxonomy): Eukaryota > Metazoa > Arthropoda > Malacostraca > Decapoda > Penaeidae > Penaeus > Penaeus chinensis. Next base: position 24,385,294 of record NC_061820.1, on the reverse strand, counting down.
ATTTGCAACATCTGTTCTGTCTGTGAGGATCATGCCATCTATCTACCATGCAGGTGGTGACATGGATGTGCTCTTTCCAGCGATCTTACGTACCTTGTCCCATACCCTTGCTAAGGGGGTCCCAGAGTTAATCGAGGAAACATATTGCTTCCACAACGTCCCTCTAGCCTCCTTTAGCACTCGTCTGGCCTTGGCTCAGGTCTTTTTGTAGTGGACAAAGTTTACATCACTGGGGTGTCGTTTCAACTGCCTTAATGCAGCTTTTCTTGCTATGACAGCTTGCTGGCATTCATCAGACCACCATGGTACTGGAGGTCAATGGTAATGCCGGCTACTTTTGGGAATGGATGCCTCTGCTGCAAGGTGAATTCGTGATGCGAAGTGATTAACATCATCTTGGACACACTTGAAATCATTCACAGATCCTTGCAATATTGCGGTTGATCTAAGAAGATTCAAGTCTGCATGTTCAAGTCGCCATCTCTTCACTCCATTAGCTAGAATACCAAACACCTCATCCAAAAGTATTGGAAAGGGGTCGCTTTCATGAAGTCTTCCATGACCTGCCAAGTGAAATTCAACTGTGAATCAGGTGAACCGATTGACAAGTTAGTATTGGAGAATGTCCCAGTTTGAATTTGGAAATGTGTGGGTGTGTCACTGTTCAGTAAAACTGCTTCTACTCTTGAGAACAGGGACTCCAAAGCCCTACCTCAAGGGTTGCACAAAGTGTCTCCCCCAGAGGTGATGCCGACCATTGAAATCTCCCAGAAGTAGGAATGGATGAGGCAACTGCCCAAGCCTTCACCTGCAGTGCTGTCTGCAGGTGGATGGCCTGGAAGGGAATATCCTCATGTACCATCACTGCTACTTCTCCATGAGGTTCATTATCAAGGGTTCCATAATGGGCTCGAACTATCAGATGTTGCTGTTTTTCCCATTTTGCATGAATTCCCTGACAGTTTCATTGGATTAGGGTATCTAGTACTTCAGGTTGACAAACTACTTGATAAGGTGTTTGGCAGCACCTGTGGTTAGGGCCCGCCCCACACCTTTAGACTGTCGCTTTCCAGCATCTTGGGAGTACCTTTTGATGGGTTGTTTACCTGTGGAACTAGTATCCACAGGTTTCCTTTGGACATTCTCAGGATTTCTTTGCTAGGGCCAAGGGTGTAACTGAGCCTTCGGTTCAGGAGCATTCTGTCTAGCAGCAAAGGCCCCTGTGAATGCGGTGGTAGCTGGAGCTGTCACTGTTAAGGCCTCTGGAGCCTTGGCTGATGGCTCTAAAGACTTTACTTTGAGAGGAGGAGTCTCCTCAATAGACCTCTCACTCCTACTCCGTTTCTGGTGGAACAACTCACCAGAGGTAGTTTCAGCATTTGAGGACTGAGGTTTAAAGGTAGTGGCAGAGTATGCAGTGTAGGAAGTATTGGAGGGCAAAGGATGGCAGGAAGGAGGGCGAGCTAGAACCAAGGCAAAGGACTTCCCTGGATCCGAAACAACACATGGGTACATCGCTTTGCCTCTGGAAAATTTTCTCCTTGCTCCTTATTACCCTTCCTTTCTTTTCCTAACTTGTACCTTTTACATTGCTTTGAGGAAGCTTCATGAGCTTCTTTGCAGGTAACAGCATATTGGACCTGGACACTTGTCATCTCCTTGATAACTGATTCTGGAAGGACTAACTTCTCAAAAGTTAGAAGGAGAGCTGGTGTCGATTGTTCCAAACCATAAAATTTCTTCTTAAAACGTATTACTTCCAATACATTAAGATTCTTTATTTCCTCTAACAGTTTCTCTTCAGAATACCTCATCAGGTCTCAGGAAAAGATAATTCCCTTATGCTGATTCAGTATTTTGTAAGAACATGAGACTTGAGCCCCAGGAATGTCGCATATTGCACACATACAGTTACTCTCGTCTGGTGACGAAACCTCGGCTATCAGGCTACAATCTTGCTGTGGGCTGATGTGAGGATCACATTGGCACACCTCAACTATCAAGATCCTTGATTGATACACCATCAATGACCTTCACTACTATGTATTTACTATATGAGATACTTTGTATATTTACCAGGTAAGATTTCCTTAATGGATTGAGGAGGTTTGGGAGCTCAGGAACCATTATGATTCCCATTCTTGCCCTTTGGAAGCTGGAAAAGTTCCAGAGGGATTGGCCAGGGGATTGCATAGGTCGTCAGGGAGAGAGCTAGTTCTTTGTAAATCTGCAGAAATTATACAAATTAGAATTCTTAATTTCCTCATCCCCCACCCACCATGGAGTCCAACAAGGGGAAGCTATAGTTTGGACTCAAAATCTCCTAACAGCCAGAGGGGTAGTTGCAGGGCTCAGTGTGCAGCATCGCTCAACCTCCAGGATTCCTGTCTCCTAGTAATACAGGACGCCACGCACGGCAAACTCACGTGAGAGAGTTCTTAATCCAAGATGGAATGAACCAGGGGTGGGTCCACCATCCCCTCTCATAGGCCTTGGTGCACCAGGAAGCCATTTTTTCTCATCTCTCACTGGTGACCCCTCCAGTATGGGTAGCCTTCAGGTCCGGCTCACCAGATCATTGGAACCTCAAGCCCCCCACGACAAGGCGGTTCACATTAGGGGGGTTATCAGCAAAGAGGAAGGGGCTCAGTGCAGGCCCCTGGGGTATCCCCACTGACACCTCAAAGCTTTCACTGTCCCCATATGAGGTTCTTACATGGGTTTTATTGTTTCTGTACATATCTTGGACTATTCTAATATATTTTTTTCTGAAACTCTGTCCCATGCAATTCCACACTTCAGTTCTTGGCACTCTGTCATACACCTACTTGAAGTCCATGAAGATGCAGCGAATGTTATTCCCACCTTCTCTATATTTATCTATCAACTGTCTCAAGGCGAATATTACATTTGTGGTACTTTTACTAGCCATGAAACCAAAGTACTTACTTTCCACTCTTCTGGCATTTCTTCTGATGATAATATGTTACTGAAAAATTTCGTCAACCAGGCTATTCCCTCATCACCTTTCTCTTTTTCTGCATAATAGGCAGTCCACTGGCTTTTTGTTACCACCACTAGTTTATGTGACTCGCATACTCATAATTTTTTGAGAATAGGTGTTTATGATTGCTAAGTTTCCTGCCTGGGCGAAGCTAATGATCTCTCTCTGCATTTTTCTTTCCAAAACCATGTTTACCCATGTTCCTTTCCACACCATTGTTGTTATTATCCACTTGCCCAATTAGGTCTACTCCTGTCCAAAATGTTTGTATATTGTGTATTCCCTGTGTGTTGTTTTCTATTATATTCCAGAATCTATCTTTCTCTTTCATGTCACATCCTACCTGTGGTGCATATGCTAACACCACGTTAACCACAGACTTGCTCCATTCCATCTCAATCCAGATTAACTAGTCTCTCTGTTAACTTTTAAAACATTTCCTTTCTATTCTGGGTCTAGTATTATACCCACTCCATTTCTCTTGTTATTATTTATTTCCACTATAGAACAACCTATCTCCTTGGCCTTTTTCTTATACACTTCTACCAGTCATACTTCATACACTAAATGTTGCAACTAGCACATTTTCTTCTCCCACCTTTTCTTTGAGCTGTCTTCTTTAGCCGTATCCGCTCTTGATACGGTAGCCTTAGTCCATTTCTCGCATCCGGACGGTGACCGGACTGAGCGTCGTTTCCGGAGTACGCCCTAGCATGATCTATTCGCATCTTCATACTTGTTTGGCTAAGATTTTTACGGTCAGATGCCCTTCCTGCCATCAGCCCTCCCCATTTATCCGGGTTTGGGTCCGGCACCCTTGCCTGATGGTGAAGGCTCCCCGAAGCCATCTCCTGGTTTGCAGTGGGCCCACTGGGCAGGCTTCTAACCCTAAACATAGCAATCTTCATCAGGTACTAGAAGGCTAGGTTAATGATAGCAATACCAATTATTATAATAATGATGATAGTAATATTAGTGATATAATAAGAATATTATTAATGGTAATTATAATAATTATTAAAACAATAATGATAATAGCAATAATTATAATTATTGTAATTGCAATAATGGTAATTATGATAACTATAACAATAATAATCATAGTAATAATCACGATGATACTATTAATAGCATAGATAGTTAATAGCGATGATAACAATGATTATAGCAATAATAAAGGGAAAACATTGCAATGTGATTAGGGAAAAATAAAGATTCCCTAAAGTGTTAGTTTGGTGATTTTCTTAGCCTTTTAAATTCATAACCTTATGTCTTTAGAATATAAATTACATTAAGTTCAGCAGTATTGAATTGAGAAGCCGGTGGCTGCTCATGGCGGA
>NC_061820.1:24360950-24365950 GCF_019202785.1 Penaeus chinensis | reverse complement strand
TCTGGGTTCCCACTTCCAGCAGGTGGATGATCAACCCGAAGGGAAGAGGAAGAATTCTATGATCTTGCATTTTTCTCCCATACACGTCCACGCAGACGCTCAGCCTACGCTATCTCCCTTTTCACATTTACACACTTACACATCCAACATTCAGCACACATATTCTGTATTTTCCTTCCACCCTCTTCTCATACAACATTCACACCCCCATACACAACACACACGGTTCCCGAACCTACTAATCGGGTGGTGGCAGCGTGCCGTAGGCCTGGAACTTTACATCTGTTCACTGCAGGCGATCTTTCCCTGAATAATTTTATTCTTATTCTCGGTCGAGCCCGAACTCAACCAGACACATGAAAATCCACTTGGTCTACGCCCCGCTACAATGATGATAATAATTATAATTATAATAATTGAGGTAGCAGTAATTATAAAAAAATATTGATAATGATAATAACAACAATAAAAGTAATAATAAAAATAATAGTGATAATATTGGCAATGTTGATAATGTTAATAATCATAATAATAATAATGATGATATAAATAATAGTAATAATAATGATGATGTCAATAATAATAATAATAATAATAATAATAATAATAATAATAATGATAACGATAAAAATAATAATGACAACGATAACAATAAAATTATAATAATAAAAGTTGCGATATTGATAATGATGATAATGATAAATCTAGAGGTAATTATGATATGATAATTATAATGATAATCATAATGTTGACAATGTCAAAGATGATGGTGATAATGATAATAATGATAATACTTATAGTATTAATAATAATAGTGATGAAAATAATAATAATGATAGTAATAACAGTAATAACCATAACAATAATAATAATAGAGATAATTATAATGATGAATATGATAATAGTAATAATGATAGCAATGGCAAAAATAACAATGATAATAATAATAATAATAATAATAATAATAATGATAATAATAATAATGATAATGACAACAACAACAAAACAACATAAATAATAATACTACTACTAATAATAATAATCAATTATAAAATATAATAATGATAACAGGAACAACAATGATAATACAACTCTTAATAATTATGATAATATTAGCAACAATAACGATAATGATATTGATAATAATGAAAGAATAATTAGTAATATTCATATTAATAGTAGTAATAGTAGTAATAATAAAGATAAATATAATGATAATGGTAATAAAGGAAATTATCATTTTAATAAAGATAAGGATAACCATACTAACATTAACAACAACAACAGTAATAATAATGATAATAATAATAGAGATAATAATAATAATAATGATATTAATAATAATATGATATTAATAATAATGATAATAATAATAATAAAAGTATTAATAATGATAATAATAGTAATAATAATAATAATAAAGATAATAATAATAATAATAAGTAAAATGATAATAATAATAATAATAATAACAATAATAATGATAATAATAATAATAATAATAATAATAATAATAACGATAATAACTATGATAATATGATGATAATGATAATGATAATAATAGTGATGATGATTATAATAATGATAATAGTAATAATAATAATAATAATAATAATGATAATAATGATGATGATCATGATGATAATAATAGTAATGATAATAATATTAATGATAATAATGATGCTGCTACTTATGATTATGATTATGATTACGATAATGATAATGATAATGATAATAATACAAATAATATCAATGATAACAGTAATATTATATGTAATCATATTGATGATAATATTGATGACAATAACAATAATAATAAGGATGATGATAATAAGAATAATCAATGATGATAATAATAACAATAATGAAAAACAAATAGCAATAATAATAATAATAATAATGATAATAATAATAATAATAATAATTAAAAGAACAAAGATTATAATGAAAATGTTTATGATAATAATAATAATAATGATAATAATAATAATAATAATAATAAAGATGATCATGAAGATGATAATATTGAGAATAATGATAGTACTACTACTAAAATAACAATAATAATAATAAGAGTATTGACAATAATGTTGATGATAATACTAGTAATAATAATAATAATAATAGCAATAATAATAATAGCAATAATAATGATAATAATAATAATAATAAATTAATAATAATAAAAATAATAGCAATAGTAACAATGATAATACAAATTATGTTAATAATAATAATAATAATGATAATGATAATAATAATAACGATAATAATATTAATATTGATTATTATTATTATTATTATTAATATTAATAAAATAATAATAATTATTATTATAATAGTGATAATGATAATAACAAAAATAATAATAATGACGATGATAATGATAATAGATTAATAGTAGTAATAAAAAGTTATCATCATAATAATAAAAGCAATAATGATAATAATAGAAACAGCAATAACAACAACAACAATAATAATATTGATAATGATAACAGCAACAACAACAACAATAATAATGATAATAATAATAATAATAATAATAATAATAATAATAATGATAATAATAATAATGATAATAATAATGCTGATGATAAAATAATGATAATAGTATTGATAATAATGATGATGGTAGTAATTATGATGAATGTAGTAATAATTATCATAATAATAACGATAAGTGATGTTAATAATAATAATAAGGATGATGATGATGATATTATTATAATGATAATAATAATAAAATAAATAATAATAATAATAATAATAATAATAAGATAAAAAAATATGATATTATGATAGCAATAATGATAATAATTATAATAATAGTAGTATTAAGGATAATAAGGATAATAATAGTAGTAATGATAACCAAATAATATCATGATAATGATGATGATAATATAAATATAATTAATAATAAAGGTAAGATAAGATAATAATGATAACGATAATGATAGTAATAATGATGATAATAATAATGATAATGATAATAATAATAACGATAATAGTAATAATAATGATGATGATGATGATGATGATAATGATAATGATAATAATAATGACAATGATAATAATATTATTAATATATAATAATAATAATAATAATAATAATAATAATAATAATAATAATAATAATAATAATGATAATAATGATAATGATAATGATAATAATATTAATAATAATAATAATAATAATAATAATAATAATAATAATGATAATGATAATGATAATGATAATGATAATGATAATGATGATAATAACAACAATAATAATAATATTATTGATAATAATAATAATAATAATAATAATAATAATAATAATAATAATAATAATAATCATTACTATTTATTATAATAGTAATGATAATAATGGTAAAGTTAATAAGAATGAGAATAAGAATAAGCATAGGAGTAAAAATATCATTTTTAATAATAATAATAGCGATAATAATATTAACAGTGAGTATAATAATAACAGTGATATGAAAAATAATAATGATAATAATAATAACAGTAACAATAATAATGTCAACAACATTAATGGTGAAAATAGTAGTGAGATTATTGATGAAAATTATCATCATCCTTATTGCCAATATCATCATAATTCCCCTCACGATCGGTCCCTTTTCCTCTCCCTCGTCCCCAGAGCAGCGTCGAGGCGGCGGCCGCAGCGAAGTCCGCGGCGGCCCCGATGAATCTGTCTCGCAATTCCCCATATTAAGAAGCGGGTTTTAAGCCTCTCCTCCCCAGACGTTTTCTCCTTTGATGTCTTAACTTCGTTCATTTTGATCATTTAGAGTGTAAGTTCGTAAACTGATAAAGAGAATTCTTAAGAAAGTTGACGCAAGACTTTGCAACTTTTAATGAATTCTGACGACCTCCAATGTATATTTTTTGCCCTCCATCTTTCCCTCCTTCCCCCTCCTTCTCGTGTTCCCATCCCTCCTTGTTTCCTGTTCTCTCTCCTTCCTCTTTCTCTCTTTCCTTTTCCTCTCTCGTTAATTCTTTTCCATTTCTTCCCTCCGTTCCTCCTTCATCCCCCATTTTCCGTCCCTTCTTCTTCCTCACTTTCCCTCCCTCCATCCTTCTCTCCTTCCATCCTCCCTCTCTCCTTCTATCCTCCCTCCCTTCTTTCACCCTCCCTTCTCTTCGTCCTTCCTCTTATCCACCTCCTCTCCCGTCCTCCCTCCCTCCCTCCCTCTCTTCGTCCATCCTTCCCTCCGCAAGACTCAAAAAATTGTTTGGTGGATAACTCTCAGATGTTTTAAGGCTCCAAAGTCTTTGTTGTAAATGGCCTCAGCGAAGAGTGGAGGAGGAGGGGGATGGGGGAGAGGTGGAGGTAAGATAGAAAAAAAATCGTTGGGAAAGTTTTGCTTTTGGATGTATTAAAGGCGGTCGCAGGAGGCTAGACAGATAGACACATAAATGTTATTACATCTACCTAACAAGTACAGCTTGATAGACGTGTGTGGCTAGGTAGACAGATCTGTGTAGAGAGAGAGAGGATTAGAGAGAGAGAGAGAGAGAGAGAGAGAGAGAGAGAGAGAGAGAGAGAGAGAGAGAGAGAGAGAGAGAGAGAGAGAGAGAGAATAAGAAGAATAAAAAGCCCTTAAACACAAGAAGGAAACGAAAAGGAGGGAGAAAAGACGAAAAGAACAAAGCAAGAACAAACGGAATAGGAATAAACATAAAGTAAAAGTAAAAAAAAAGAAGAATAAATCTATAAAACGCAAGAAAGGGAGATGCCGAAAAAAAGAGAAAGACAACGTAAGAAAAAAAAGAAAAAAAGAAAAAAAAAAAAAACAGATTTGTGTGAAAAGGCAACGATAAAAAGATTTGAGATGAAGTAAAAGCGAATTAGGGGAAGGAGAACAAGGGGAAGAAAGGTAAGAGAAAAAAATGACCCGATCGAGAGAGAAGCTGGAAAACACCGCGTCGTTAAGGAAAATAAAAACGGCCAAATAGAATAACTGTTTTTTTTTGGGGGGGTA
>NC_061820.1:24340950-24345950 GCF_019202785.1 Penaeus chinensis | reverse complement strand
TATAATAATGATAATAATAATGATAATAAAAATAATAATTATTATTGTTATTGTTATTATTATTATTATGATGATGATGAGGATGATATTGAAAATAATAATTATGATAATAATAACAACAATGCTAATATTTAGAAAAACAATAATGATAATGATAATAATAATAATAATAATAATGATAATGACAATAATAATAATATTAATAATAACAGTAATAATAATGATAACAATAATAATAATAATAGTAACAACAAAACTATTAAAATAACAAAACTATTAAAAAATAACAAAAATAATAATTATAATAAAGACGATGATAATCATAAAGAAAAACAATAGTAATGGTCATAATTGCAATAATATTAAAAATTTTAATGGTGAAAATGATAATGAGAATAGTAATAATAACGATAATGATAATAGTAATGATAGTAATGATAATAATAAGGATAATATAATAATAATAATAATAATAATAATATATATATAATACTGATAATACTATACCTCAGTATCTGACTTCGGTTTCGAATTTCTAAATCAATTTCCACCGAGTGCCCACGGGGAGTGTGTGTAAAACCTCGCTATCATTACTCATGTATGAGTAGATAGGTAATGTCTACGGAAGCTAGTTAGATCCTAGTTGCACACTCCTTTTAGTGGGTCGTGTGGCATGGTTGGTTTAGTACTGGCCCTCCGGTCTCATACACGGAGTGACCTAGGATCGAGGCCAGGTCAGGGAGGATTGTTATACAAAACTGACATTGTTAATAATGATAATAAAGAAAATAACAATAACAATGTTATTAATAATGATAATAATAATGATAATAATAATAATAATACTAATAACAATAATAATAATAATAATAATAATAATAATGATAATAGTAAAGATAATAATAACAATGATGAAGATAAAAATAGTAGCAATGATATAAATAATGATGATAATAATGGTGATAGTAATTATCTATATCAATAATAATAATGATAATAATAATAATAATAATAATAATGATAATAGTAATGATTATAGTTATATTAATAATAATTATAATAGTAACTAAAAACAACAATAACAACAATAATGATAATGTTAGTAACAATAACAATAATAATAATACAAATAATAATAATAGTAATAATGATAATAATAGTAATAATGATAACAATAATAATAATGTTAATAATAATAGTAATATTAATAAAACTGATAATAATAACTAAAACAACAACAATAACAAAAACAAAACCACAATAATAATAATAATAATAATAATAATAATAATAACAAAAGTAATAATAATAATAATAATAATAGAAATAATGATAATAATAATAATAATAATAATAACAAAAGTAATAATAATAATAATAATAATAATAATGATAATGATAACAATAATGATGATAATAGTAATAATGGTAATAACAATGTTGATATCAATAATGATAATAATGACAACTCTAATTATAATGATAATAATAAAAACTATAATTATAATGATAATGATAAAGATGATTGTAACGAAAATAATCCTGATATTAATAATAATAATCATAATAATAGTAATAGTAGAAGTAGAAGTAAAAGTAGAAATAATAATGATAATAGTAATAATAATAATGATAATAATAATAATAGTAATAATAACAGAAAGGAAAAATAATTATAATAATAACAGAAATGATAATCATAATAATAATGATAGTAATAATGATAATAATGATAATAATAAGGATGATAATAATAGTAATAATAACAATGATAAAACAAATTGTAATAATGATAAAGATGGTAATGATTGGAATAAAAGTTGTGTTGTTGTGTAGATAATGAAAATAATAACCGGATAATAATTATCAGAAGGTAATTCAAAAGGAAAGGGAAAATATCACATGGAAATGTTATACCATAGCATTCTAATTTTTAAAAAATTACGTGATAAAAACATGCCAGACAAAGAAAAGTTTAAAGGCTGTCAAGAAAAACAAAGAAAATGAGAGAAATGTAATTCAGTCAAAAAAGAAAAGAAAGAAAGAAAGAAAAAAACACTTCTATAGGTTTCTTTCAACTTTATGGTTGTTTAACCTTAACAATTTGTTTTCTTTATCCTTTTAATAAACCAAAAGCATTATAGATTTATTACGACACAGCACTCGAGCATGGTTATCTCTCAGGTCTGAACTTAGGAACAAAATGGTCACGCGCAGACACTTGATGACCTTATCATTAAGCAAAGAGGAGCTGAAGTAAAATAGAAATAATGATAGTAATAATGATAATGATAATAATAATGATGATAATGATATTAATAATAATGATAATAATAATATTAATAATAATAATAATATTAACAATAATAATAATAATAATAATAATAATAATAATAATAAAAATAATGATGATGATAATAATGATAATAATAATAGCAATAATAATTATGATATTGGTAATAATAACAATAACAACAACAATAATAATAATTCATATAATTGTAATGATAATGGTAACAATAATAATAACAAAAATAATAATAGATAAAGAATATGCACAAACACATAAAAATACTCAATATTACAAGAATCCTTTACCACCAAAGGTTCACCGTGATCTAGATTTTAGTCTAGGAAGTGATGCACGGACGGCGACCCTTATTAGCTCTTGACTAAAGCCAGGAGATGTAGACGAAGGAAATTATGTAAATTATTATCGTAGACTCACTTCATGGGCTCGACAACAAATCAGCTAAAGTAAAAAAAAAAAAAAAAAAAAAAAAAAAAAAAAAAAAAAAAAAATCCGCAGCATGACTCAGGGGTGAAAGATGTAAAGGGATAGTTATTAACATCGCTATTGTCCTCATAATGATAACAATAATAGAAAATTACAATAACATTAATATTAATAATTATTATAATTACTTTGATAACGATTATGAAATTAATATTAATAACGATATTAATTATTATAATAACTTTTATGATATCAATGATAGTAGTAACACTGATATTAGTAATAATAACAATAGTGATAGTGATGATAATATAAATAATAGTAATAATGATAAAAATAATGATAATGATAATAATAATAGTAATAATAATAATTATTATAATTATAATTATAATTATAATTATAATAATAATGATAATAATAATAGTGATAATAATAATAATAATAATAATGATAATAATAATGATAATGATAATGATAATGATAATGATAATGATAATGATAATGATAATGATAATGATAATGATAATGATTATAATAATAATAATAACAATAATATAATAATGATAAAAAATAATGATGATTATGATAATGATAATTATAGTAATAATAATGATAATGATAATACTGATTATGATGATGATCGTGACGATGATGATTATAATAATGATTATAGCAATAATGACGATGGTGATAATAATAATAATAATAATAATAATAATAATAATAATAATAATAATAATAATAATAATAATAACAATAATAAGAGTAACAATAATAATAATAAAAATAATGATGATGATGATAATAATGATAATGATAATAATAATAAAAATAAAGATAATATCTAATGATAATAATAATAATGATAATAATAATAATGGTAATAATAATAATAATAATAATAATAACAACAACACAACAACAATAATAAGAGTAACAATAATTATAATTAAAAATAATGCTGATAATAATAATACTAATAGTAATGATAATAATAATAATAACAATGATAATAATAGTAATAATAATAATGATAATTATAATAATAATGATAATAATAATGATAATGATAATAATAGTGATAATAATGATGATGATAATGATGAAGATGATGATGATGATTATGAGGATGATGATGATGGTTATGAAAATGATAATGGTTATAATGATAATTATAATACTGATTATGATTATGATGATGAAGATTATAATAAAAATAATAATAACAATGATAATAATAACAATAATAATAATAATAATAATAATAATAATAATAATAAATAATAACAACAACAAAACAACAACAAATCAATAATAATAATAATAATGATAATAATAATATAGTAGTAATATTAGTAGTAATAATGATAAAAGTATAAGTGCGAGTTAAATGCTTAATTGAAGTAAATCTCGATCACGACAAACGCGCCGTGAACTTTTTGTTTCCAGGATATTCATTAAGTCAGAGCTATGCTACAAAGTCATTAATTTTAGAAAATGATGAACAAGAGATGGAGGAAACTGGAGATGGAGAAGAAGCAGAAGAAGGAAGAGAATTTGAGAAGGAAAAGGAAAATAGGAGGAGTTCGAAAAAAAAGGGAAGAAAAAAAGGAAGAAACACAATTAAGTAAAGAGGGGAATAGGAGGAGGGGAGGAGGATAAGAAAGAACAGAAAGGTGGAAGGAAATGGAGAAGGAAGAGATGGAAGATGAAGGAGAAGTAGCAGAAGACGGCAAGGATCAGATCAGGAAGAGGACGAAGCAGAAAAGAAAAGAAAAGAAAAGAAAGGAAGAAGAAGAAAACGAAAGAATAAAAAAAAGAAAACCTGAATCACCAATAAAAAAAAGAAGTAAAATACGCCCAAGTAATTAAAAAGAAAAAAAAAAACTAAAATAAAAAGAAAAATAAGATTGGTCTATGATTATCAAGAACACAATTATCAGATATCCAAAAATCCTTCTTCTGCCCTTATCCTTCCCCCTGTGTGTGTCCCTGTATTTTGTGCGGCAGTTTTAGATTCTGCCTTTTGGCCATACGGTTGAAAAAGGAGAGACAGAAAAAAAAACGGATCTTATTATTATCCAAGGTTAGACATTTCGTAGTTGGCGCACTGGCTTAGTTTCGCAAGTTGATAAAAAAAAAAAAAAAACTACAACGGGTAGTGTTCATTTACGTATAACATATTACTTACATATCTTTTGTTATCATAATCAGAACCTGTGTTCTCTGTGGCTACCACCTAAGTTTTTCTCCAACTCTG
>NC_061820.1:24333450-24335950 GCF_019202785.1 Penaeus chinensis | reverse complement strand
CCTTATACTGGTTTTCACTGCTTAAAACATTCCATAATCTATTGCAATACATAATCAAAGTGATCCCACAGTCTTCTTTGCCGGAGGTCATATTTCACTGCAAAACGCAAGCAGGCAGTTCTTGTCTACACTATTTTTGAAACAAGAAAGCTCTCACTAAACCAGACTCGACGTTTTCAAATCATACACGGGTTATGACCACAGTCTAGCCCAAATGTGTATTTGGCCTTTATGAATTATAGTAATAGTTATTCCTTATTCAGTATAGTAATGTCACATTACTATACTGAATAAGGAAAACATTGAGATTATTTGCTTACAAATTTATTTTCAGTCTTGACAAGGATAACAGATAAGCACTTCACATGACTTTAAGGCAACAATAAGCAAGGGCAGGAATTTCTTTCCCATGCAGGTACTTTTCCAAGAACTATTTTAATGTTTTGATAAAGTTTTTGATAATTGGTGAACGATTTCTACCATCTCCAGCAATACTCTTCATTAACACTTGTTGAAGCCGCGATCACAAAGTAGAAACCGAAGAGCGCATTGTCCCTTGGATAATCTCGACGGCACACTCGAACTCGGGGGTTTCCTCGAAAAGCTCGAGGCTTTCCTCGGATCAGATGTGGCGTACTTGTACATCTTTCTTGACAATACGTGTTAGAACTTACTTATATAGCACTCTTCTTGTGTTTGGTTGCTGCCCCTCACCTTTCAAAACTGCATTGGTGGCCCTTATATCTATGGCAAAGACCTGACTGATTCGAAGAACCGTTGCTCAGTCTATGTACTGTGGACACTCGAGAAAATCTTCCAAAGGAGAATTAAGTCCCGACTGAGGAAGTGTCTCGACATTCGTACTCTCCTTTCTCCCAGATGAATTGATTTTCGCTGTCACCTCTCAGCCCGAGACCTATTTAACATAGCGTTACGAAGATAGACGAGTCAAGACGATCCTTTTAACCAAAGTCGTAACACAAGTTGTGCACTAAATTCACCTTTCCTTCTTAGATGATTGTAAACTGAAGTTAAAATCCAAATACAAAGTGTCGGCTTCCATCAGATATACGCAGGTGTATATGCAGCTTATTCAGCCCAACACTTTTCATCATACAGGAATGACCTCCCCAATCCTTAACTCCGAATCGTTGACACTGCTCTACGCCAACATTGTCTATAGTCTGAAACTAAATGAAAACTCGACGAAACAAAAGTTTTCTACATAAGCCCTCGACATGAACAGTTTCGATAAATGACAAACACCTCTTCAAAATACAAAATCTTGCATCGTCCTCTGTATTATTATAGATCATGCCTTGTGGTTTCACTCTCACATTACTTCAAAAACCATGGTCAGTGTTGATAATCTAAACACAGAGCACACCATCCAAAGTGTTCCGTGCTTGTCGCAGGCATAAGGGAAGGTTTTCCTCTCCGCCTCTCGCCACTCCCACGTTTCTCGCTTCAGGCCAAGCCTCCCGCGTGTTTATCAGTGCCTTAGTGCGCATATTTTGAAGAGGTAGTTGTCATCTGTCGAACCTAAAGTAGTATGTGTAACCGAAAAAAGAGGTTTGTGTCGAGGGTTTTCGTAGGGGGTAGGGGGGGGCGGCCTCGAGGCCGACTATTCATGCCCAGGCAAACGAAATGACTCAGAGCCTCTTTAATCCTTTTCCTCGTCACCTGTTCCTCAGTTCTCTCCCCGCATGTCAAGATCCGGCTCTTCCCCTTTTACTCATTTCTTCTATCTCTACCTTTAGTCTTCCCCTCATCCTTCTCTTTTCTATCTCCACTTCCATAAAAGGTCTACTCCTCTCTTTTTGCTTTGCTTTAGAACCAATAGAAACTCTGCTACAATTTGGAGGGCATTTCCAGCGTCCAATCAGGAGCGACCGTTGCCTTCCCCGCCGCCACAAAGGTGAGAGCGAGAGCCATCGAGGCAGAGAGTTTAATCGGAAAGCAAAAGAGGCTGGCATTTACCGCGGATTAGTGGTGACTTATATTGGCACAGACTGTGATACGGATTCGGAAATTCATTTGCATATGGATATATTTAGGGCGTGTTTCACTTCTTCTCTTTTATTTAATCGAGAGAGCGAAACAAATGTGTGTCATTGTGTGGCAGGAGCCGAATTAAAAGTGTTACGAATTCATATTTTTTGAATTATCCGTTTACCTATCATATATATATATATATATATATATATATATATATATATATATATATATATATACACACACACACATATATATACATATATATGTATACTCTCTCTCTCTCTCTTTCTCTCTCTCTCTCTCTCTCTCTCTCTCTCTCTCTCTCTCTCTCTCTCTCTCTCTCTCTCTCTCTCTCTCTCTCTCTCCCTCCCACCTCTCTCTCTCTCTCTCTCTCTCTCTCTCTCTCTCTCTCTCTCTCTCTCTCTCTCTCTCTCTCTCTCTCTCTCTTTCTCCCACCTCTCTCTCTCTCTCTCTCTCTCTCTCTCTCTCTCTCTCTCTCTCT
>NC_061820.1:24285950-24288450 GCF_019202785.1 Penaeus chinensis | reverse complement strand
TATACACACGTGTGTGTGTGTGTGTGTGTGTGTGTGTGTGTGTGTGTGTGTGTGTGTGTATGTACACATACATACATGTGTGTATATATATATATATATATATATATATATATATATATATATATATATATATATATATATATATAGCTAGCCAGCAACCCACCTACTTGTTCACCTCTCTCTTTCTCCCGCTTTCTCTTGTTCTTTCTTTTTGTCTCCCTCTCATCTCTCTGTCTCTCCCTTTCCCTTCTTCCCTTCTCAGTTCCTTACGCTAATACGCCAACCTCTATAATTCCCGTCTTTGCACATATATCACTGTCTGTTACCCTCGACTTCTTTTTTTTCTTCATATCTAATGCAGGTTATTTTCGTTTAATCTCATTGAAAGGGGAGGTATAGCGTCTTGGGTTACTGAAACTGCAATATACTAATAAGTACTTTTTCTTGTACTCCCCGTTTGTCCATTGTCATTTTTCTTGGAACGGGAGTGGCTTTGTTCCTCGTGAGGGAAATCATTTGTAACTTACCAACTTATTAACAAGCCATGTATGAATATTTTTCTTATATTTTACCCTCGGTTTTGGTTTCCTTTCTAATCCTTACTTTCATTTTTTATTTTTTAGTCTTGTCTCTGTATTCTAGATTATTTGTAACTCTTTGTCTCTTTCACACATACCTCTTCTCCACATTTAGTTTCTTGCACCCACACTTCCTTTACACTTTTCGTTTTCTCCAGCCTTGTTTTTATATGCAAATCTTTCTCTGTGTCACCAACACCTTCTTTCCATATTTCTCCCTTGTGTCACTACCTCCTTGACATCTTCCTTCTTTTTTCTCTTCTCGCTTTCTCTCCACAGAGCAAAGGTGAAATTGTAGGTTCTTGTTGCATGTGATAATGATCATTGCAAACCCCATTATATTCTCGTTACACCCATGCGTGTCCAGGCTTTTGTCTAATAGTTCTGAACTAAATCCCTCTGTCACTGCAATTTGTTGCACATATGGACGCATGGAAGAGCATATACGTATACCTTTTTTATGATCATTCTGTTTCGCTCTTATACTGCAAGTCATTTAACTTATGATACGAACATTGAAAATCAGTGTGTGCAAAACAACTTTGTTTCAAGAAGCACTGGAGTGACAATGCACACAACTCAACTTTCAGTCTGCAGTAAAATGGAGTTACTTGATCCTTCCACTCTGGCAAAAGGCAGGAGAGCAAAGTATCGGAGCGATATTTTTGGACGCAAAAGGACAGTGCACACACGAGTGCACACACACATACACATTCAAACACAACACAGACACACACATATGCACATTCAAACACACACACACACACACACACACACGCACACACACATACACACACACATACACACACACACACACACACACACACACACACACAACCGTACACGAGAGTACGCACATCCGCACATAATGGCGCGCATACATCAAAGCGAAAATTCCGAGGAGCGCCAACTGCAGGCGCGGAGGGAACGAGATCCCGCAGCCGCTCGCTCGAGGAAGACATTTAGAGTAATGAATATTCCAAGAATTGTGTTAAATAACGTGCTTCCGGCTGGTGGCTCTGACTAATCTGATATCAGCTCTTGCATGCAACAAAAGGAGGCTCTGACTGCAATTAACGCGCTCGGGAAGAAAAACGGCGCCCCTGGTCTCTGCTCCTGGAAGCGCCATCCGGGCACGGGGTAAATTGCTGGCGCTCTTCGCCTCTCGCTCTCGCTTTAGCTTTCTCGCTCGCTTTTCTGTTTGGCCTCGTAGGTTCACTCTCCTATCTATCTCTTTATCTGTCTATCTATCTCTCTATTTATCTAACTGTCTATCTATCTATCGATTTATCTATCTATCTATCTAACTCTCTATCTATTTATCCTTTTATCTCTTTATCTTTTAGCTGTCTTATACCTAATACTACCTTTCTTATTCCCCTACGCCTTTCTTGAACTTGCTTTTTACCTCCTGCTTGGTGATGTAGATGGGCTTGTTCATGACGAGCCACGTGGACGTCTCCCAGCAGCCGGGGTGGGTCGTGGAACCGTCGTAGGTCATGTAGTGGTGCGTGTCCGGCAGGAGGCCCGCCAGCGACAGGTGCTTCACCGGCCACTTCATGCCTCGGTACACCACCTTGTTGAAGCCCGAGGACAGGATGCGCAGCTCCTCGTTGCCCTCCTCGCCCACCTGAGGGAGCGGAGGGCGGGGCGACGGTGCGGGGAGCAAGAGAGGACGTGTTACAAAGCAATCATACCCATAAACACCACTCACACATATACATGCATGTATACGTATGTGTATATATATATATATATATATATATATATATATATATATAAGTGCATAGAAACAAAAATTATAAATACGTTGTCAAGAATCCAAAGTCCAATAACTGTCCAGTTGAGTCTGACTAGTTTTAATTCAGAGAGGAACGACCGACTATTACACGCAGAAAAAGTGCACGGCCCCTATCAAACCG
>NC_061820.1:24238450-24248450 GCF_019202785.1 Penaeus chinensis | reverse complement strand
ATTTCATGAAAATTATCAATTGAAGTCTCTACAATGCAGTCATATTTGTTACCCTTAGACCTTACTTTGGGGAAGTGGAAGCGTCGTGCGTTAAATTCATCTTCTCTGTCTTTTGTCTTCATTCTTAGTCCGCTCGAGTCTCTCTCTTGTTATTTCTTTTTCTTTTTTTTTTCTTTTTTTGTCTGTCTGTCATTCTGTCTCTTCGTTTTGTAGGTCTGGTTGCCTATTTGAAAGTACACAAATTAAAAGACAACAAAAAATGTTAATACATTCATTTCTAGCAACAGTACCTGTAGAGACGATTTTTTACGGATTGAAATTGTCTTCTTAGAAAAAAAAAAAAAAAATAAAATAAAGGTAATAAATTACAGATGGAAACACCATGGCAACCATTGGTGACATAGGGCAATACATATTCGGAATACCTTCGCATAACCGATCACGACGATATTGGTATCGATGTGCCGTGATCAGATTTGCAGATGGACCGGCACGCACGAGCAATTCATATACAGAGAAATAAAAACGACGAATCAAAAAAAGAGCTCACTGCAAAGAACTCGAGAACCTCTAAGAAACGATCTTATGAGATTGGCATTAAACAAGGGACAACTGCACTAGTTGCGCAGAAAAACTATCGAACTATAGTGGCTAATTACCGCGAAGGTGAGGATGCGCTCATGGGGGAAGCCCGCCAGACACTCCCGAGACAGAGAGAGGGCAGGCTGGGGTTCGCCAAGGCTGTATCCTTCTGAGTTTTTGTTGTTTTTCGGATTTTTGTAACGGACTCTCCTCGACAGTGGATTGCAACAGTGACCTGTGATCTGATATTAAAAAGGTAAAGCTAATTATATTGGTTTGTGTATATGTACGCTGTCACTCTCCCAGTAAAACACCAGAACTCCTCATTTTATTTCATTTTGATTTTACCTTGTGTTCTTAGTTTTAAGATAGAATATGAGTATGTTTACACGTAACTACGTTCGTGCGAGCTCTCGCACACACGAACAAGCCCTCACGTAGTTACCCTCGTTCACACATACACGTACACTTACACATACACGCATACTTGCACATACACGCACACTTATACGTACACGCACACACACACACGCACACACGTACGCATGCGCGTGCACGCTCACCCACACACGCGCGCACACGGACGCACGCACATGCACGCACAACATGCACGCACGCACACGGACGCACGCACACGGACGCACGCACATGCACGCACGCACACGGACGCACGCACACGCTCGCACGCACACGCTCGCACACTCGCAAACACACGCTCGCAAACACACGCTCGCAAACACACGCTCGCAAACACACGCTCGCACGCACACGCTCGCACGCATACGTACTCATGCACAAACACACATCGGCGTTTGTTTTTTCTGTTGATGGTTGTCTCAATCATTAGGTTCTCCTTTCGGCCAATTGCCTTGACCAATCTGGACCACAATGCTACCACGAAATGAAAAAGTAAAAACTCGGCAAGGGACATGTGAAACGTGGCGTATGAGCCCGTAGAGTTACATAATCTTAGTACAAGCAGAGGCTGAGATAAATGCAACTGAGCTAACCGCGACAGATGGATTCCTCTCACCCTTT
Organism: Penaeus chinensis; assembly: GCF_019202785.1. NCBI lineage: Eukaryota > Metazoa > Arthropoda > Malacostraca > Decapoda > Penaeidae > Penaeus > Penaeus chinensis. Next base: position 24,246,830 of record NC_061820.1, on the reverse strand, counting down.
ATTACCCACATATGTAGGACATTTGTCGCGGAACCCACCCAAACCCCTACATTCTTCGTCCCGATAGCAATGTACTAGGGATAAAATATGAATATATATAGAATAAGTCACTATAATGCTGGGGGATGTGCCTCATGCGACCCTCCTCTTGGTGGGCTACCGCCCCCCAACCCCAGCAATGGAACACAAAGTATCCTCCGCGTATTCACGCGGAGGCGGAGGTAGAGCGTACGGCCGTCTTGTGCTCTTCCCTGCCGTTCGTACGTGGTGGATTCTTTGTTGTCCAGGGCTGGGGTTGGGCACAGCCCCCTGTATTTGACCATACTTCTGTGCATATTATTTATATTTTCCCTGCAATTTCCCAAATATTATTCATGCCCTCCCTTGCTGTCTGGCCAAGATCGCAGGTATTGGTAGACAGCGAGAGGAATCATCGAAACCAATATGGATGTTACCAGCCATGCGAAGGACCTTGAAATCATCAACAGTCTTATTAAAATCGCTTAAGGCATATAAAACTATTTATATCAGGCCTTCAGAATGATCTTTAAGCGCGGTATTACCTGTATTTTTATCATACGCACCAAAATCAATCTATCTTTTTAAATCAAATTCGTCTGCCTTATCGTCCAAAAGTCTCGACCATTACCACAAAACCGGTGAACATGACCAGGCTAGATAGACCTGCCTCGGAAGTCTGGTCTGTGATGTACAGCCGAGAATAATATTGCCTGGAAAAGGGAAAGTATTTGAGGCTGTACATCATCGAACCGCTCTTCCTGCCCCCCCCCCCCTTCTCTCTCTCTCTGTTTGTTTATATATCTATCTGTCTGTTCATTATTTGTATCTATTTTTGATCGATTAGTCTGGCTCTTTTAATCACTAGTCTATCTATCTTATTTCTCTCTATCTATTTGTCTATATTAATCTTCCTCTCTCTCTCCTCCCCCCCTCTCTCTCTCTCTCTTTCTCTCTCTCTCTCTCTCTCTCTCTCTCTCTCTCTCTCTCTCTCTCTCTCTCTCTCTCTCTCTCTCTCTCTCTCTCTCTCTCTCTCTCTCTTTCTCTCACTCACTCTCTCTCTCTATCTCGCTCTCTTTCTTTTATCCAACTCACTCTCTCCACTTACTTCCCTCCCCCCTCTCTCTCCCCTTCTCTCTCTCTCTCTTTCTCACTCTCTCTCTCTCTCTCTCTCTCTCTCTCTCTCTCTCTCTCTCTCTCTCTCTCTCTCTCTCTCTCTCTCTCTCTCTCTCTCTCTCTCTTTCTCACTCCCTCACTCTCTCTCTCTCTCTCTCTCTCTCTCTCTCTCTCTCTCTCTCTCTCTCTCTCTCTCTCTCTCTCTCTCTCTCTCTCTTTCTCTCTCTCTCTCTCTCTCTCTCTCTCTCTCTCTCTCTCTCTCTCTCTCTCTCTCTCTCTCTCTCTCAGCAAACAAACCACCACCTGAGTCAAGCCATCCTGCCGCACCGCCTGCTCTGCCCCACAAGCCGTGGCACCCAGGCTTTCTCGACAGCATTTCACTTGCCTATACGTTCGAAGGTCGAAAATTCCAGGGTTTTCCAGTACAAATTTCGACCATTTGAATTTCAACATCGGCGTCGATAACGTGGCCGCTTGCCGTGGCCGGTTAATGAGTTGGGAGACGCGTATTCACACGCAGAAACTGTTTACAAAGTATAGATGTACATATATTGAAAAATACATATATACATGTCTTCTCTCTCTCTCTCTCTCACACACACACACGCACACGTGTGTGTGTGTGTATATATACATAAATATATATAAATATATATATAATATATATATATATATATAATATATATATAAATATACATATACAATACATTTACACACACACACACACAAATAATTTTTATAATATTTTATAAAATTATAAAAATAAAATTATATTTTATATATAGACAAAAACCACACACCAAAAGTATTTTTTATATATATAAAAATATAATATAAAATTTTATATAAAATTAACCCCAAAGAAAAGAGAAAAAGAGAACGGGGGGGGGAAAAGATAATAAAGATAATAGATAAAAAGAGGAAGAGAAGAAAAGGGGAAGGGGGAGGGGGGGAAGAGAGAAGAAAATGAAAAACAAGGAAAAGAGAAAGAGAAGAGAAAGAGAAGAAGAAGAAAAAGAGAGAAAAGGGGAGAAAAAAGAGAAAGAGGGGGAAGGGGGGGAAGGGGGGGAAGGGGGGAGAAGAGAGAGAAAGAGAGAAAAAAGAGAAGAGAAGAAAAAGAGAGAGAAAAGAGAAAAAGAGAGAGAGAGGGGAAAATTTAAAAAAAAACTGAGAGAGGAAAAAAAAAAAGGGAAAAAAAGGAGAAGGAAAGGGGAGGGGGGGAGGGGGGAAGGGGGGAAATGGAGGAGAAAAGAGAGAGAGAGAAGAGAGAGAAAGGAAGAGAGAGGGAAGAGGAAGGAGAGAGGGGGGCGAGGGGGGGGGCAAGGGGGGGGGGGGGGGGGGGGGCCTGCCGGCGGGCGGGGGCCCCCTCTCCGCCCGCCCCGCGCGCCCCCCGCCCCGCTCGGCGCGCGCCCCCCTCGCTCCTGTTTTCGCCCCCTTCCGCTGGGCATGTGCCCCCCCGGGTTCCCCCTGGCCGTTTCCCACCCCCTTTCCTGGCTCTCTTTTCCCGCCCTTTTTTTCCCGGGGGGCGGCCTTTCCCCCGGGGTCTTCTCGCGCTTCCTCGGAAATTTTTTCTCGTTCTCTCCCGGCCCCGGCTTCCTCTCCTGCCTTTTCTCCCCGGCCCCTCTTTCCCGCTACCTTAAAACCGCCGAGCTCCCCCTTCGCCCCTGTCCCCTCCGCCCTCGCCGGGGACCCCTTCCGCCCCTTCTCGCCTCTCCGTTCTCTTCCTTTCCCCCTTTTTCCCTTCCCCCCCCCACCCCCCCCCCCACCCCCCCCCCCCCCCCCCCCCCCCTAACCCCCCCCCCCTTTTTTTGGGCCCCCCCGCCCTTTATACCCTCCCCCCCCCCCCCCCCCCCCCCCCCCCTCCGCGAAGGCCCCCGGGGGGGTTACCCCCCCACGCCCGGGGAAAGCAAAACCCCCCCCCACCCAACCCAATTCCCCCCCCCCCCCAGCTGTCCCATTTTCCCCCGGAAATTTCCCTTTGCCCCCTGGGTAACTTTAAAGTGGGCTTTTTGGGGAAAGCAGAGAGGGGGGTGAGTGGGAAAAAACAAAAAGGCCCCAAAAGGCTTTTGTCGGGCAAACGGGGGGAAAAGGGCTATGGCTTGGAAATCACAAAAACCAAAACGAGAAAACTTTTTCCCAAACCCCAAAGTATCCCAAAAAAAAAATCAAAAAAAAGAAAGTTGTGTAGGTCTTTGTTTTTTGTCAACCCGGGATAAAAATTTCATAGGGTTTAAGTTTCCCAAAGAAAACCAACGAATAGAAAAAATTTCTCTTTGCAAACCCAAAAACCCCACAAACACACACAAAACCATATAAAAACAGGAAAATAAGTAAATTTTATTCCATTTGTTAAAAAAGGGTTTTTTCCCTTTTGGGGGAAAAGGGCTTTCTTTTTCATTTTGCTTTTAAATTACTCCCTGCCTGCAAAAAAAATCCCCGGGGGTTAAACCATCCCCTGGGGGGGGGATTAAAACGCGGGCGGGAAGATTACTTGACAAAAACCACTCCCCCCTGTACAATACAGAATTTTGTGGTGAAATATTGTATGTGTGTTTTTTTGTGTGTTGTGTGTGTTGTGTGGTGGGTTGTGTTTTTTGTGTGTGTGTGTGTGTGGGTAGGGAATATGTACATGTATATGTAAAAAAATATGAAATTTTAATAAATATATATTTTATAAAATATATATATATAAAAAACATACATACAAAAATTTTTAAAAATAACACACCCTTTTTTTTTTATTATCATTATTATTTTTTTTTATAGGAATTTTAATACATTTTTAATTTTTTTTAAACAAAACGGGGTCACTTTAAACCCATAATCCTTTCCCCTATTTTTTAAATCATTTTTAAATTTTTTAACATTATTTTTTGTATCATTAACTTTAAATTAACCCTTTATTATTAATATCATTTAAATTCCCATAATAAATTATTATTTTTACCAAAAATCATTTCTTTTCTTTTTAACATTTCATTTTTAAACAAACAAACCAAATATCATTATTATCATATTCCTGATTATCCTTGTTATTACTATTATGAAGAAATTTTTTTAACATAATCTTTTAAAGAAATTGCCTTTATTATTGTCTTTTAGAAATTATCGTTATTATTACAATTATTATTAACAAAGTTACTGTTACTATTACCATCACTATTATTTGCATTATGATTATTATAACTATAACTATTATCAATATCATTATCATCAGTATTTTTATCCTTTATCGTATTACTTTATTTTGTTCCTTTTATGATTATCATTAATATTATTATCATTATTGATGTTGTTCTTATATCATTACTATCATAATTACTACTGTTATCATTATCATCATTATTATTGGTAATATCATTAATCTTATTATTATTATTATTATAATCTTTATTATTATCATAGTCATTATTATTCTTGTTATTATTATTATCAGTACTATTTTTTATCATCATCGCTTTATCGTCATCATTATCATTATCATATTATCATTATAATTATTGTTGTCATTATTATTATCTTTGTACCATTATCAACATCATTATAATTATGCTTATTATAAGTAGATTTATCATTACTACGATTATAGTAATAATTACATTATTAATAGTCATAATTATCATTATTTTACTATTATTATTATTATTACTACTATCATTATTATTATGTTTATCATTGTCATCATCGTTATTATTACTATTATCATCATCACTATTATTATCATTATTAGTATTGTTGTTGTTGTTGTCATTTTTGTAATTATTACTGTTATCATTATCATTAGATCATTATTCATGCTAATACTAATCATTATCATTATCATAATTATTCTTGTTATTCTTGTAATTATTACTATGATTAATTATCGTTATCATCATTGTTATTATTATCATTATTATAGTTATAATTATTATCATTATTATTATTATTACTATTATCATCATTATTATCAATTATATTATCATTGCTATTATTATCTTTTGTAGTGATTTGGGAGCGGGCGTGCCAGGGTGTAGGGCTGCATTACTGCCAACCTTATTCTTTAGGCTCGCTTGGGTGATTGCGTCCCCGAGTCTGACTCTTCATGTTCTAATATTTTAAAACCATAAAAACAGATACTGGGCAAGATAAAAAAAGAAAAGAAAAGAAAAAGTTATGAATAAAATAATGAAATTAATAAAACAGACAGCAGGGAATCATGAATAAATAAAACTGACTGAGGGTGGGGGAAAACAAGAGAATTCTGATCATTTATACATTTATTTAGGCACCAGATTATCTTAATTCAGTTTGGATGTATAGCATGTGCACTTGGCCACTCTTCAGTCACACGGCAAAACACACCCGAGCAAGGAGGTGTTAAGCCTCTCAAGGTAAGGGAAAAAAGAGGTTCGAGTTTACTGTGCGGCCCCCTTTTAAAGGTAGAGGGCGCGCACGCTCTCTGTGAACGAGTTATGTTAAAACTTCCCCGTAAACAAGTAATTAAGGATAATAAAGATAACTAGAAGATAAAATGATAACCTAAAGATTAAGAAGTGATAAAGCAATAAAAGTACAGGGATAAAAGAATAAAAAGCAGTAACATACGAAATGCTGAAGAAAACGGGGTTAACTTAAAAAAAAAAAAAAAAGGAAAATGAGGACGAGATAAAAGATTTAAAAGAATCAACACATGCACACACATTACACAAGACAAAAAGGCAAACTGAACATAAAAAGGCAAACTGAACATGAAAAGGCAAACTGAACATAAAAAGGCAAACTGAACATAAAAAGGCAAACTGAACATAAGGTAAAACTAGAATCACTGGATTGTCAATAGTCTCTTTAAAGTATATTCAGGTGCCGGAGAGGCAGCCGCAATCACTGATCCAGATGAAAGTCTACGGGCCCCGCCACCGGCAACAGAGAGGGATGCAGCGGTTTGTTTCACAACTTTACTATTTTTTTTCTATTATTATTACTATTACTACTGCTTATTGACATTTCTACTACTTTAGTGTATGGTAGCGTTGACTCTAAGGCCTGCGTGATGGTTGCTGTCTTGATGCCTGACCAATCGTGCGCATATATATACAGAAGAACCACCCAATGATCCAACCAGTACATCGGCTTCCAGTGCGTGCTGCGCCAGGTATGTTTTGGATTCCGAGGTAGTTGCCGTGGTCCCGTTGGCCCTGATCCACGCCGATGATCAGTTCCTGGAGGAGGGATAACTGTGACCATGTGATGCTGCCCTTGTCTTGGGCAAGATGCCCCGGGGCCCGCCTCTACAGGTGAATTGGGCGCAAATGACAGTCCTTGTAATATCGGCTTTTATACCACAAGCCGTATTTTTGACCAAGTCTCGCTATCTGAATAGCATTGAAGTCTCCAAACTAAAAAAAAAATATTCATTTATTTTAAAAATAGAATATTGTAAATGTGTACAGTCTGAAATACATAGTCTTCTCTAAAACTGTGTATTATCGGTTTTCCTCAGTAGCCTTTTCTTTATTTTCCTATTCCTATTTTTTTTTTTTTTTTTTTTTTTTTTTTATTCTCTTCAGCGACGTCTTCAAAGTGTCACGATAACCCTCTGGGTACTCGTCTGCATATTTTCTTCTTTTCGCACCACGCCGGCGGGTCTCTTACAGATACCCATGGTTTGAGGGGAGGAAAGCACTTCGGTCTGGGTTCTGTCCTGAACTTTGGTCCTGTTCTCAGTGGAAATTATAATTGTTCTCTCTCATAGATTTACCTCGTTTCGTGCCAGGATTGCTGTGTTCGAGCCTCTCAAAAGTTAAGCTTATCTTTTTTCCTATGGTTGTGTGTATGAGACAACTGGTCTCTTTTGGACATGTGACATGCTGTATCACAATCTCTTTGGTGAAGTCCTAGGGCCATACTCAGTGAATTCATCAAAGTGTACCTCCAGCGTTGCCATTAATTTTCATTTGGACTAAATCACTTTGGGAGAACACCGTGTTGTCATTATTTTTCCAACGAAGTTATCAACGAAGGTCAGGCATCAGGACATCAACCAAGACGCAGGCTTTAGAGTCGACGCAGCCGTACACTAAAGTAGTAGGAATGTCAATAAGCAGTAGTGATAGTAATAATGATAGGAAAATAGTAAAGAAGTAGTGAAACAAACCTTGAGGACCCGTACCTCCTGGGAGAAACGTCTTTTGCCGCCTCACCTTAAAGATTCATCAGGATCTTATTTTCATCTCTTGTCTTGGTTGAGTCCTGCCTGACATTGTGGATGTTCAGGCAGTCTTCGTGGTCTATGTCTCATTCATGTTCTTTTCATTTCTACGCCGTCTAACGACGCCTCCGTCTTTTAAACTATTTCTTGTACTCATATGTGTTTACACAAGTGTTTTCACTAAGGTTTTCTAGTTTGTTTGTTTTTCTCATTTTCTCAAGTTAACCTCCATATGGGTTGCAAATTTAATTACATTAACTTTGGGACCTACATGTGTCTGTACTGATACCTTTGTTAAAATACTTATGGAGTTGTGACGCAAACTTAGGGGTACATATATATTGTTTGGTTATTCAAGTGCATCATCCCCGTTGTGATAAATTGGTGATGTACGCATCTTTATCTACTTTCCATGAACGAAAACATACATTAAATTCTGCTAGGTCTACGCCCTGCTACAATTATCACATACATTTTAATTTTGTTATCCTTATTATTACAATTATTCCGATAATTTTATTCTTGTTCTACTATTATTAATATAATTTTCATTCTCATTATTATTAATATATTATTGTCATTATTATTTTTTAATATCATTATCATCATAATCAGGAACGTAATTATTGTTGCAATTATACATTTGTTATCATTGCTATTATCATTGATATTATTACTTATATCTTTATTGCTATTGTTACAATCATCATTATCATTATAAGTATCATAATTTTTGTTTTACTGTTATTATTGCTATTATTATCATTATCATCATTATTATTATTATTATTATTATTATTATTATTATTATTATTATTATTACCATTATCATTATAATTATTATTATTATTATTAGCATCATTATTATTACTGTTATTATTTTTATTTTTATTATTATTATTATTATTATTATTATTATTATTATTAACATTATAACTATTATTATCATTGTTGATATTTTGTCATTATTATTATAATCATTGTTATTATTTTCGTTATTGTTATTATTATTATCATTATTATTATCATTATTACTGTTGTTATCATCATCAATAT
>NC_061820.1:24230950-24235950 GCF_019202785.1 Penaeus chinensis | reverse complement strand
TGCCTGTCGCTTTTCCCACAAGGCCACGCGGTAAGGTCCTGCGTCCTGGTTGCAGGGCTGCTGCCTCGGTCGCCTTGCGCCTCGCCCTCTTGGCTCGGGTGCGACTTGCGGTTATGCGGCTATGTATGCGGCATTTATTTTTATTATAGCCACTTGTTACGCTTCCGGGACAGCCTTTATCTAAATAGCTATTTCTATACCACAAGATGCATTTAAAATCAAGTCTAATTACCTGGAAGTCGTAAAGAAAAGAAAAAAAAAAAAATCAAAATTTAAAATCGTAATTATGTTTAGTCCAAAATACACAGTTTTCCCTACAACTATTTATTATCAGTTTTCTTTTATGTCCTTTCCTTTACATTCCATTTTCTATTATTCTTTCTCTTCGTCGACGTCTTCAAAATGTCGTAATAACCCCGTCACATTTTTTTTTTCTTTTTTCTTTCACTTTATCCAACTAACTATCGGGTTGGGTTTTGGGATAATCATTTGCATTTTCTTCTTTTCGCCACGTGCCTGGGGCATGGCCTGGGGGTCTCCTTCGGGGTATAAGTACCCAAGATTCTAAAATCGGTCCTGACTGCGGTCCGGACCGTTGGTCCTGTTTTCAATGTGAATTATATTTATGCTCTTTTGGATCTAACTCGCTTCGCCCCAGGATTGCTAAGTTTGGGTCTCTTCACAAAAGTTTTTATGGTTGTGTATGAGACAACTGGTCTCTTTTGAACTCAGACGAGTGACCTAATGCATCACCATCTGCAGGGTGCACTCTCTTTGGTGAAATTCCTAAAGGCCACTGCTTGAGGATCTGTATCTCCAGTGCTGCCACTCATTTCCTATGTTATCACTTAGGCCCAAATCCCTAGTCCGTCCCGATCCCGAACATTTGAGATTGTGTTCGGGTTCGTGAAGCAGCAGCACGACGCTGAGCGTGTATCCCTGGTCATTTCCGAGGGTTCGGCAGTTTCTGAAAGCCCCGGATGTAAACACATCGCTGGCTACGCATATTTAGCTTGTCTTATTGTGGAGGACTTGGTGTATATTTCAGTATATTTTTTGTTTCTTCACTAACAAAAATAATGTTTCAGTTGATAAAAATACGACTGACTTCTTACCATCTATCGTAGGAAGAACAGAACAAAAATGCAATTGTGAAATCGTTACACCTGGTTCCCGCTTCCACCAGGCGGATGCTCAACCGAAGGAAAGAATAATTTTATGACCTTGCATTTCTCTTCCAAACATGTCTCAGCCTACGCTACCTCCCTTTTCACATCCACACACTCACACATCAATTACTCAGCACACACACTGTATTTTCCTTCCACCCTTACCTTATACAATATTCACACCCACATACACAACAAACACGTTCACAAACCTACTAATCGGGTAACGTGCCATAGGCCTGGAACCTTTGAGCTCTTCACTGCAGACGATTCTTTTCCGAAGTAAAAATCTACATTCTCTGTTGAGCTCAAACTTAACCAAACACAGTAAATTCCTTTAGGTCTAAGCCCGGCTACAATGAGAATATTGATAATTGTAAGAATAATAATGATGAATAATAATGCTAATAACGATAATAGTAATAATAACACTAATAATAACGATAAAAATAATATTCATAATAATAAATAAGGGTGATATTGATAATGATTCGAACAACAACAATAACGATAACGATAATACCAACGGTAAGACAACAATAACATTTATAATGACAATGATACCAATAAAATTAATAATGATAATAACCATAATATAAATAATAGTAATAATGACAATGATGACATAAGTAATGATAGTGATATTAAAAATACAAAAATAAAAATTGTAATGAATATAATTTTGACAATAATAATAATAATAACAATAATAATGATAATAATGAAAAATAATAATAATAATAATAATAATAATAATGATAATGATAATAAAGTGCTAACAATAACAGGAAGAACACTAATTATAATGATAATGATAGTAATAGTAATAATAGTAATAATAATCATGATAAATAATAATAATATTAATAACAATAATACTGATTATAAATAATATAAGTTATAACAAAAGAAATAATGATAAACATCATAATATCAACAATAATGATAATGATAATGGTAACAATAACAATAATAGTGTCAATGTTAATGATGATGATAACAGTAATGGTAATAGAAATTATTATAACTATAGTAATAAGATAGCAATAACGATAATAATAATGATAATGGTAATAACGATAATAATAATGATAACGGTAATTACGATAATAAAAATGATAATGGTAACAACGTTAATAATAATGATAATAACAATAATTATGATAATTATAATAATAATAAAAACAATAGTAATAACGATGATAATGACAATGATGATTATAGTATTAAAAATAATAATGATTGCAACAAAAATGATATTAAGATTAACAATAATAGTAATAAGAATAATAATCATAATAGCACTAACAATAATGACAATAATGATAACATTAATGATGAAAATAACAATATTAGAAATAAAAAGGATGACAATAAGAACAATAATGATCATGATTAAAATGATGATAACTATAACAACAACAATGATGGCAGAAACAACAATAGTACTATGATGGATAATGATCACGGCGATAAAAAAAAAGTGCAATAATAATTAGAATAATAATAACTACCAATAATAAAGACATCCATATTTTCAAAAACAACATCATCATCAATACCCACACCCACGGCAGAAGACCTTGTAATGTATTAAAAGAAACCAGCGCAAAATTTTGTGCGCGAGGGTCCTGCGTTTACAACTAAAGAGTGTGTTTTGAATCCCCGGAGGTGTTTGCGAAGCCCCAGAATCCTGTTTAAAAGTTTAGTGTAAAGCGCTTTATTGACTGAAACTTCATTTTCCAATAGAGGTATAACTTGCTCCGAACAATTAAGCTGAGTAGGCGAAAGTTGATGCTATTGGCATGTGAGTCTGGCTGGTCCGGCTTCTTTGGGGAAAATAGCTTCTCCTTTTAGCACTCTCGTTAGGTAGGGTTAACTCGTGGCTAAATGGTGAAATCTTAGTTGTTTGATGTTGTTATGTATGCACAAATACATACATATGCGTTTGTTTGTTTGTTTATTTGTTTTTTGTTTGTTTTACTGTGTGTTCACGTGATTATAGTAAAGATTGTAATTATAAAAACAATAATGATATATACTAGATTGTATTAATGTTATTAATGATAGCAATAGTAGTAATAGAAGTAGTAACAGTAGTAACAATAGTAATAGTAGTAGTAGTATGATGATAATGATAAAATTAATAATAATTGTTATCATTATCATAATGTTAACCAATGAAAACAATGATAAAAATATTTATAATAGTTATAATGATAATAACAATAATGTTACTAATAATGATGAGAATAATGATAATAAAAATAATAAATGAGAATAATAATCATAATTATGTTAATAATAATCATCTTTATGTTAATAATAATGATATAAACAACGATAAGAATTCTAATAATTATAATTATTATGATTATTATCACAATTACTAATATTATTATTATCATTATGAGGATTATTATTATCATTATTATTATCATTACAATGATAATAATTATAATTATAATAATGAAAATTACGATTATTCTTATCATTTTCATAATTATGATAATAATCATAATAACGATAATGATAATGATAAAATAACAATAATATGAGTAAAATGTTTGCAATAACTGTTATAACGATAATTATAATCATAACAAAATGGATAATTAAAAAAAGAAGAAGAATATGAACAACAGTAATGCTAATAATAATAAATAATAAGTGAGTAACAATGATAATAATGATAAGAATACTAATGATGACAATAATAATAATAATAATAATAATGGAAGTAATAATAATAATAATGATAATAGTAGTAGTAGTATTAATAATAATAATAATAATAGTAATAATAATAATAATAATAATAATAATAATAATGGTAATAGTAATAATAATGATAATAACAATAGTAATAATAATAATAATAATAGCAATAATAATAATAATAATAATAATGATAATAATTATAAAAATGATAACAATAATAATAATAATAATAATAAGTATAGTAATAATAATAATAATAATAATAATAATAATAATAATAATAATAATAATAATAATAATAATAATAATAATAATAATAAAATAATAATAAAGATGAGGATGATATCAATAATTATAGTAATAATGATAACGAAAAAAACAATAATAACAATGGTAAAATTAATAATAATGAGGATAATTTTATAATGGTATTAATGGTTCTAATAGTATATTTAAACAATGATAATGAAAACAATGATAATATCAATGATAAAAATAAAAGTACTATTTTGTTCTTTGTTTCTGCAATTAAAGGTTTCCTCGATAATTACAAGATATAAAATTATAGGGAAATAACCGACAGCCTCATGGACATGCATCGAAACATACTGTTGCTGAAAGTGCACGTATTGCACGCCTGTATATATATATATATATATATATATATATATATATATATATATATATATATATATATATATATATATATATATAAACATATATACATACATATATATGTATATATGTATCTCTATCTATCTATCTATATATATACATATATATATATGTGTGTGTGTGTGTGTGTGTGTGTGTGTGTGTGTGTGTGTGTGTGTGTGTGCGTGAGTGAATATATGTATATATATGTATATATATATGTTTATATAGTTTTTAATTTATTTATTTATATAAATACTCATACACACACACGTACACACATACACCCACTCACACACGCACACACACACACACACATACACACATAAACACACACACACACACATACACACACACACACACACACACACACACACACACACACACACACACACACACACACACACACACACACACACACACACACACACACACACACACACACACACACACGCA
>NC_061820.1:24203450-24205950 GCF_019202785.1 Penaeus chinensis | reverse complement strand
GGTTAGCTGTGTGACAGGAGTGGTGTGTGATTTTTCTGCGGGATTTCTCCTGGATTTTTTTGCAAGTACGTGGCCAAGTGCATACATTATGCATACAGACTGGATAAAATAATCTGGTGCATAAATAAAGGTATTTGGTATCGATAGCCACGCAACCTGCAGAGATAAAGTTCCAAAGCCAGAGTATCATGCAAACCCAAAATCCAAACTTAACCTTTCCTACCTTCTATTTATTCCCTAAACAGGGGGCAAGTCCCCTTGTACCCCTCCTTTATTAGCACTCCGTATCAGCTTACAGAAAACATGACATTAAGAACTCTAGCTGTGTGAGGGTGGTGTGGACTTGGCCTCTGTCCGGTGATATGCAGTGGATATTCTCGTCATTTCGCGGTAAATATTAGGCAGGAGCAGCTGTACCTGTGTTGTTTATTACTCTATTCTTTATGCTCTATAAGATGGCAGTGTCCATTTCCCTCTATCTCTGTGCGTCGCTCTCGGTAACATTAACCTAAATAAATATATGTGATTAGAATTCTTTCGTTTTGTCCCACCCTCAGTCACTTTTATTTATTCATGTCATTTTTCCATCTGTTTTAATAATTATATTGTTTTATTCATGATGTTTCACTCTTACCCACTATTTGCTTTAATGGGTTTAAAATATTAACCAAAAAAGGGCTGAAAGTAAACAGTGCGAACTTGTCGGCCACAGTTTGCATCTCTGCGAACAAATGTTTGCATGTTCGTAAGTTGATTTTTAATGGATAATGGAAAAAAAAAATTATATATAAATATATTTTTTTATTGTGCATTTCTAGATTAGGCCTAATTTTGCATGTTCCTCTCCTACTTTCCTTTTCCTTTTATTCTTCATCCTTTCTGTCCACTTGCCCTAATCGTTAATTAATTTTATCCTTTTCGCCACACTACTTTAACATGATGCTATATGACCTTCGATGCCTGGCACATTTATTTGCTTTAACCATTCTGGAAATCCACAAACATTGCCTTCGCCCCCAAGCCCTACTCTGTCGCTATATTTTTAATACTGCCACTAATGACCTTAGATGTTGATGCGGCAAAAATAATAATAATTATTATTATCATTATAATAATGAATAAAACAAAACAAATATATATATAAATCTCTTGGTTCCTGACCCCTGCCTCTCGTTTGACACGGCCCCGACCCCTGATACTAATACTATAATGTTTTCTGTCAGCTCTTTCCATTCCGAATCATACAGGGTCTCAGAATACACGTTTTCCTCTCTCCAAACATTCTCTACTACACGTCATACTGCACAATCTTCTGCATTGTTTATCCCTTCCTCATTTTTACTACTATTCATCCCTATTGTCCGACCCCACTCCGCACCCCCCCCCCCCCCCCATCTTCCTCCGGCCCCCATCCAGCCAAGTGGGATTGATTCTTTGTGATTCCCCCCTAGAGCCCCTTACTCTGACAATACCCTTCTCTACCAACAATGTATCCAAAAACAAGAAGGCAAAGTCTCCTTTCTCAGTCTTTCCGATCGTTTACACCTTGTCATAGTTATATCTTTGTCCCAGGCTTGTGCACTATCCACCCTGACTGACCTCACTGGCAGACCTATTCCTGTCCAACCTCATTCCTCCCTTAATAATTGTACCAGAACTGTTTTTCCCTTGTACTGTCTATGACAAGAACTGGTTTGAGTGTGAAAATGACCTATTCGCCTTGTCGACTAGGATGCAGTGGCAGTACAGTGTTACACTATTCCCACTAAAGGCCAACGTAAATCCTACATCAATATTGTAAAGATTAGCTTCCATAGACATGACCCCAGGCATGATGGAGAGTCCTGCCTTTCCGACCATATCGAACCTTCTCTTCTTCATCCCCTGTGCCTTCATGTCTGGCACATTTACTTATTTTGACCATCTTACTGCTCCTTTCGGCGACCCACACTCGCTCAGCATCATGTTACAAGTTTTGGACCCGGGAACGAGTATACTGACGAAGGCACTGTTGGCGGTGCTGCAGAAGGTACCGCCTGACGGAGTTGCGAACAGACATCGGCTCGTTAGCTACGTCCGGGTATTCTTCATTTGCTTCATTTAAGATTGCCCCTCTTTAAGTGTATTTGTGCTGTGGTTTTATGTTTTTCGGGGTTTTTATTTTATTGTCTTATGTGTTAATGGTTTTGTTTTAATAATTATGGTTTTAAGTTTTGCCCTTTTGTTTCGTTTTCCGACAATAAATATGGCTGAAGACTTGAAATGACAATTATACTATGATGGAACAAGATAAACAAATTAAGAATAAACTCATAATAGAAGTATAAAGTATGTCTTAACTATTAACTATTTAATTGATTTATCTTACGGTTTGTCTTTAGATGTGAATATACTTACTCTGATAAAATAATATAAGTGATAAAGTGTAGCAAGGGCTTCTAATCTATTTAATTTTTTATATCTTAATAATAACTTAAATTTACTCTGATTTAATTGTATG
>NC_061820.1:24198450-24200950 GCF_019202785.1 Penaeus chinensis | reverse complement strand
CATACAGACACACACATATGTATGTACATATATGTGTATGTATAACTATATATATATATATATATATATATATATATAGAGAGAGAGAGAGAGAGAGAGAGAGAGAGAGAGAGAGAGAGAGAGAGAGAGAATGTGTGTGTGTATATATATGTATATGTATATGTATTAGTCATTCATAGCATTGCAGGACTTAGGCCTCGCTCAGTTCATTATTAGGAGATTTTGGCAATACCACCCTTGCTTGATTGGATGCCTTTCCTGATCAACTGCGGTTGACACACACACACACTACTACGACGGCGACTTCCCCTACGACAAGACTCCACTCCTGCCACTGGAATCGGAGAGGAAAAAAAGCATCACAGGGCTGAGCGGCAGCTGACTTGGCCTTCCGATCAGCTCACTTATTCCCACTGATGCCAACATGCGCTGGCACCCAACATGCTGACATCAGTGCAAGCCAACGTTGAACCTCTTTCACCCCGGATATGATGAGTTTAAATTCTTGATTGCTTGCAAGGCTCTACGAGTCACAATGTATTACAATAGAATGGTACATAGGATCTCTTGTCAACTTGACTGCTGCAAGGATGGCATGTAACTCTGCAATGAAGATCGAGGCTGCTAAGAAAAAGTTTGACAAATGCAGCCTTTATTCTGCTCATTGCTGCAAAGCCCACACACTTTTCAGATTTCGAACCATCAGTATATATTACATTTGATCCTTGGTAACTATAAGTGTGTTGAAGATATCTCTTTGACTTCTGCTTCGGATCTCTCCTCTTTCCCAATTCCGACCAATTCCAGCTCGACTTGATTGGTCCAAAGGGGAAATTGGGGAGTTCCAACAACCAAAACGTTAGTGAGATTTAAATTAAGATTTTCCACAAGATTCCTCATTCTCCTACCATAAGATCGGCTATCCTCAAGGGGGTTGAAAACCAATCTGGATGTAGGAGATCCCAGAATCTTTTGTAGTCTCGTGTGATAAACCAGGTTCATGCATTCCCGGTGTAATGAAAGAGATGGTTCTCCACTCTCAGAATACAGGGACTCCGCAGATGAAGACCTGAAAGCCAATGTACAGAGTCTGAGAGTCCAGAGAACATCCTAAGAACAGTGGGATTTGCAAATGAATAAGCTTCACATCCATAGTCAAGTTTACTACGAATAAGTGCTCGGTTAAGCCACAGAAACGTTGTGCGGTCTGCACCCCAAGATATATGTAACAATCTATCTTGGACAAAATGCATTGGGTTTTCTCCTACATATAAGGAAGGATGGAACTTTCCTCATTTGTGGAAATGCATGGCCATGGTCTAGCTTGGAGTAAATTTAAACCCATGGTATGTTGCCCACTGCACAACCTGATTTATTGCAGTCTGCATGTGTCCTTGCACATACTGTAAGCTTCCTTCTGAGCAGTACAGTGTAAAGTCATCCACATACAGATTACATGAGACAGCACTTGGAACGACCTTTACAATGTCATTTGTAACAATGGCCAACAGGGTCACACTTAAGACACTCCCTTGTGGGACCTCTTCCAAGTAGTATCATAAGCCTTTTCAAGATCAAAGACTGCTAACATATGACGTCGCTGTGCAAAAGAATTCTGTATAGCAGTTTCCATCTTACGTCTGTGGTCGATCTCAGTTTTCTAAACCCTTATTGATAAGGGGTCAGTACGTTTTCCTTTTCTAGCAGCCTTGTCAACCTGAAGTTTACCATTTTCTCCATCAGTTTGCAGATACAGCTGGTGGGAGAAATTGGTCTGTAACTCCCTGGTGTGGAAGCATCCTTGCCAGGTTTAGGGACGGGAATGATTACAGCCTCTTTCCATGTGGATGGCACTCTGCCCTCCCTATAGATCCTATTGAATAGGCCCAATGGGAACTTTTGGAAGCTCTCCAGTAAATGAGATATCATTTGGTATGGAATATTGTCACTTCCTGGGACAGTCTTACAGCATAGCTGCAAAGCAGAGTTCATCTTGCACAAAAATGGCAAGTTGTATGGAAGTTCTGGTGCACTCGTACTAAAAAAACGACATTGGGTGTCATTACTGTTCAGCCCAAAGAAAGGAGCATTAGGCAGTGTAAGAGGTTTCAGAGGAGATCTCTGCCATGGATTTAGCTAGCTTATTTGCAACATATTTTTTGTCTGTGATGATAAAGCCATCTATCCTCAGAGCAGGTGGTGACATGGATATGTCCTTTCCAGCAATCTTACGTTCCTTGTTCCATACCCATGCTAAGGGGCTCCCAGAGTTAATCAAGGACGTCTGTCTAGCCTCCTTAAGCACTTGCCTGGCCTTAGCTTGGGTCTTTTTGTAATGGATCAAGGTTACATCGCCGGGGCGTCATTTCAATTGCTTTGATGCAGCTTTTCTTGCTCTGACTGCTTGTTGGCATTCAACAGACCACCATGGTACTTGAGGTCGACGGTACTATGCTACATTTGGGAATGGATACTTCTGCTGCAAGGTGAATTTGTGATG
>NC_061820.1:24190950-24193450 GCF_019202785.1 Penaeus chinensis | reverse complement strand
AAATCGATAACTCAAAAACGACACAAAAAGAAAAGAAAAGAGAAAACAAAAATCATTCAAACGAAAGAAACCGAAAAGAAACGTAAACACCATCCCCGTGGCCCAGTAAATCTAAATATCCCCTTTTTAACCCTCGCCCTAAATTTCAATTAGTGATACCAGATTCTCATTTTCGATATACACTCGCCCTATAAGCCATATCAGATTAAGCGTGTTCGCCAAAACCGATTTGCGAGTTTTTGAAGCAGTTTTAATTTCATAAATGTTCCAATCCGAATCGAATCTTTAGGTGCTTGTTCGGTGAATTGGGATAGAGCGATGGTAAAGGAGATCATGCTCTTTGCATTTGCTGAGGCAATGGGTATCGTGAAGAGTTGTAACATTTGGTAATGACAGTGATAGTTATGATAATGATGGTAATAATAATAAAGATAATAATAACGAACATAATCAATAATAATAATGAAACAATCAATAATGGCAATGTTAAGGATAATGATGATAATAAGGATAATAAAAAATAATGATAATAACAATGTTATTAATAAAAATAATGATTATAATAATAATAACAATTATTATTATTATTATTATTATTATTATTATTATTATTATTATTATTATTATTATTATCATTATTATTATTATCATAACAATATAATTTATAATATTAATGATAATGATAATGATGTTTAATCATTATCATGATAATAATGAATATCATTATCATCACTGTCATTATTATGATTACTACTATTATTACTGATGATAATGACAAAAGTAATAATAATATTAATGTTAATCATAATAATAATTATAATAATGTCAATAGTGATAATGATGATGATAATATCAATAATGAATGATAAAATTTGTTGTGATAATAATGATGATTATAATGATAATAAGAATAAGAATAAAAATATTGGTATTGGCAATTATAATGACATTAATAATATTAGTAATATTATTAATAGGGTCATTATCATTACCATTGTCATTATCATTATCATTACCATTATCATTATTATCATCATCATTATCATCAGAAGTGATAATAGTAATGCAAAATGATAATAATAATAGTAATAATATGATGTTAATAATAATAATGATGATTAGGACAAAAATTATTAAGGATAATGATAATAACAATAATGGTAATAATACAAGTAATAATAATGACAACAAATATGATAATAACAATGAATATAATCATTAATAGAAAAACTATATTATAAAAATCATGATGATAACAATGAAAATAGTAATGATGATAATAATGATGATATTGATAATTATGATAATGATAGTAACGATAATAATAAGAAAAAAAATATAATAGTAATTATAATAATATTGGTAATGCTGATACAATAATACTAATAATAGTTATAATGATAATAATGGTAATAACATTAATAACAAACTATAACAATGAGCATGATAATAATAATAATCATATCAAAAATAATAAAAAACAACAACACTAGTAACGAAAATAATGATAGAAATGGTAATGATGTTAATGGTAATAATAATGTATATATACATATATATATATATATATATATATACACACACATATATAACTGAAGCCGTGGAACTTCCTTGAGATAATCGGAAGGTAATATAAACTTGAAAACACTCTGATCAAAATAAAATTTCTTCAAACGTTTCGGCTTGACTCCACTCATCATCAGTAATACATAACTGCAAATAAAAATCATAAAAAAATATATATATAGATAGATAGATAAATATAATGACGAGCAACAATGTTATTAAATTACAAGTTAATACTGTGTGACAAAATGGTGATTAGTTCTATAGTTACAATCTAAACATTAAGAGATAAAATCATTTGAACTACAATATAATAGTAGAAATATCAATAATACAAACAAGTTAACCATTAAATTCTCTAGGTTCAAACTAACAACAAATTGAGGATAAATGTTCAATATAATACAAAATGCTTGATTTTTAACCTTAAATATATAAATAACTGATCGAATATATGGGAGTTGAGAGTAACATTAAGACATTAACTAGGAAATAGTATAGAAAAAAGTAAATTCTCAAAACTCAAATTAGTAATACTTGCAAAATGACTTTAAAAAACACAGACTTTAGGGTACATTAACCCATTGCCAGCGATCTATCTATACAGCGGTGAAAATGAGAAAAAAGGGAAAATGCTGTGCTCATTTATTATATTTTTTGTGTGAAATATCCCTGTACATATATAGCTCTGCTAGTGCTTAGCCACAAAGGAGTCAATTAGTAGATCTTGAGACCTTACCTGATTTCATCTTTCCTTGAATTGGTGGGGAAAATTTATTGTTTACGTGCTATAAATATCGATGGTGTTATTTTTATTATGAGCATAATTACTTTATGTTATAAACATTTGTAACAGCAGAATAAGATAAAGTAAAATATTTTCGTAAATCAATGAAGAGGGTGAATAGACGAGACAGGGAGTACTCATAACTGG
>NC_061820.1:24168450-24170950 GCF_019202785.1 Penaeus chinensis | reverse complement strand
ATTTTACCTTTTTCACCACAAAACTGGTAAATGACCCTTGATGGCTAGCACATTTATTTGTTTTAACCATTAACCATTCTGGGAGTTCACAGACATCGCCTTATGAACCAAAAATCTTCTTTAACCAGGGTATATCCCGAGATGGGCTGTACAAGAGTATGCTGGATGGTGAGCTTAGGGTGTAAGGCAGATAACCAAGATGTTTTTCTTGAAGAGTGATGGAGGAGTGAGGCTACTCCTAGGAACGAGATGTTGCTCTGTCAGCTCACACAGTTGTCTAACAATAGTTGAGTCACATATTTAATATTATATATAAGTTATGTAGATTATAACAAAAGGTGTATATATATAATATTATATAATAGTAATAGTAATAGATAAATCTGTACCGAACATGTGCATATATTCATAACCTTTATTTTAAATGTGGTAATTAAGCATGTCTTCCATATTGTTGAATGCTCATCTATCTGTTGGTAACATTTTAACTTCAAAGTATTTTTTTTTTTTTTTTTTTTTTTAATTAGAACATTTTGCATCCAATCTCCTCTCAAACTTCATTTAATTTAGATAGGCAATGTGTTTTCTTTTTCAATATTATATAGGAATTTGGTATATTTCAAAAATTTCTTGTTGAAACTTAACCCAATGCCAAGTGGCATGTATGTACATGCCATGCCCTCTGTAAATTTACTTTATTAATTGTTTTTACACATAGATGGCTACACTTGTATTAAGTCACTAATGAGCCATTTATGAGTAGTGCCTGTCTCGCCCGCTTATCCTTTTCTTTGATTTATGAAAATATTTTATGTGATCTTGTTTTGCTGTTACTAATGTTGATAACATTATAGTAATTCTACTTTCTTTAATAAAAATAACACCATTGATATTCATAGCATTAGTAAAAGAAATGTTTTTCCTGCCAATTCAAGGAAAGGTGAAATTAGGTAAGGTCACAAGGTCTACTAATTGACTCCTTTGTGGCTAAGCACTAGCAGAGACATTTAAAAAGAAATATAAGAAAGCACTTTCCCCATTTTTATTCATTTCCCCCAGCAGCATGTGGTTAATAGTATGGCCATACCATGAATTTCAATATAGAATGAAAAATGTCTGGAAACTTGTGCTTTCTTTGCATTCTTTTTGGACAATCACAATTCTCCTGTAAATTTTAGAGTTACTCTAAGTTAACTACAGTTACTAATTGGTCATTTTAATTTTCCTCCAATCGTCCTTTCTACATAAAGGATGACTGATTTTTGATCTTACAGGATTATTAGCAACAAGTGAATGGATCAGGAACTGAAAATTATTTTTTATATTTGGCTGATATTGGTTATCCTTGTTTACTTTTATATTAGGTGCATTCATCTGCAAAATCAATATTCTTAGCACAGATTCCCAAAGCCTGTAAGGACAATTTCAATAACTTGATTGTTGTCTGTTTTAACTTATCATGTGATTTTTTTTTTTAAGATTTAGTTTCCAATTTACAGAAAACTTCATTGAAGCCATGAACCGACACTCCATAAGGGATCAACATCATCTTCAGATTGTATGCCTTAAATTTTACAAAGTAGAAACTGGTTGGTTATTCATAAATCTTCAGTTTTTTTTCAATAAGTAAACTAACCTTAATTTTAATATGGGCCAATGGGTTTAATAATTAAAGCTTTCTCAGGATTATTTGATCTTTGCTCCCATCCTGTGATCTGATTTTGTGCTATATTTGTGCTATATCCAGATGTCTTCAAGTGCCCATTTTGTTTTTCTCCTATGATGAAGAGCAGAGACGAGTTGAAACAACACAGTCTATTCCTCCTTTACTATGGTGGCTGTGTTGCATTTCACCCTTGTACACATGGTAACATGCAAGTTTGTAATGAACTACTCATATAACTACATACTCTTGTTGAGTACAATGGTACACTAAGACATCTAAGTGAACATCATTCTTAATAAGATACAAAAGCTGGAAAAATAAAGCCTAAAACTGCATAAAAATCATTTATTTATTTACAAAATCACATTCTATAATACGCATGAAATGAATAATTCTATTATTCACTTAACACCGAGGAAGTTCCTACATAGTAAAAACTTCTCAGCTGAATCACTCCTACTTGAAGGTGGCTTGACGGGCTTCACATTCTTGTAAAACTTCCTCATGTCATCTGAGATCTTTTGGGTCATATAGCCTTCCCAAATCTAGAAATGGGAAGGGTGGTAAAAGACAAGAATAAACACTGTGCTAGTTTTAATTTAAGGGAGAGTAATAAGAAGATGGGGTAAAAGAGGAAAAAGGAAGCTGAAGGAATAACAGAGAGAGAATAAAAAGGACAATAACATATTTTGAATGGCTATCATATGAGTTTTGTAAAAAAGAAAAAAAGAAAGAAAGAAAGAAAAAAACACTGATGATACATGAACTGTTTCAAGCCTATATATGAATGTACCTTGCATAAAAAAGATCCTCCAATGGCAGAATGCTGGACAG
>NC_061820.1:24145950-24158450 GCF_019202785.1 Penaeus chinensis | reverse complement strand
CCTCGGAGGAAGCTCCGTGCTCTAATCATTACGCCCACAAGAGAACTTGCAGTTCAGGTGAGATTTTGTGCAAATGTTTGTTGAAATATCTTCATAAGGAATATACCTAAGAGATGTCTTTTACTGCTTCTGTCAAAATTGCCTACACAAATTCAATTTGCATGAACACTGAAAAACTGTTTGTTTTTTTCCCTTCCAGATAAACAGTCACCTCTTAGCAGTGCTAGTCAACACAGATATCAAGACAGCAGTTGTTGTAGGTGGCATGTCATCTCAGAAGCAGGAACGTGTCTTGGCTCGTGGACCAGATATTGTTATAGGCACGCCAGGACGCCTGTGGGAGCTCTTGCAACAGGGCAACCATCACCTCTGTCAGCTCCCATATATTAGGTAAGAAGGTAGCCTTTCCTGAAGATGGTTAAGAAGTTTTGTTTTTTATTCTCTTGACTACAAACACCACTGAAAAGAATAATAACGAATGCAGAGGGTGTAGCCCAGTATTTCTTTAAGGTTGGAGACTGCATTTGTAAAGATAAATAGAAGTCTTCCTGGACCAGCAACCCTTCTAAGCTGGTACCAGTACTCCAGGGAGGTTGTCCAGGTTACCAAGGACTAGTCAGGCATCTACTTGACCCAAAAAAAAACAACAGAAAACTTAAATCTACTGCAATCATAACAAATGGGCATCATCATATTAAAGAGGCCATGGAAATGTATTATTATTATTATCAATATTATTGCTATTATTACCTATTATTACTACTACTGTAATGATTAATATATATGTATTTTTTAATTATTATTTATATTATTTATTTTTAATATCATCATCATAATCATCATCATCATCATCATCATCATCATTATCATCATCATCATCATCATCATCATCATCATCATCATCATCATCATCATCATCATCATCATCATCATCATCATCATCATCATCATCATCATCATCATCATCATCATCATTATCATCATCGTTATCATTATTGTTATTGTTATTGCTGTTATTATCGTTGTTGTTTTTTCTTTCATTATTATTATCATCATTATCATTATTGTTATCAGTATTACATTATTAGAGTAATATTATTATTATCATTATCATTACCTTTACCATTAGCATTATGATTATTATATTCATTGTCATTATCATATTCAATTATCTTTGTTATGATTGTTATTGTTATTATCATCATAATCGTCTTTTTTTTTTGTGATTATTATATTTGTTACTCATTTTATCATTCCTATTGAACAGCAGTTAATAGATTTGAAGTAGGATGACCATCATTGGTTTATTAAACACTCCAAATGTGATGAAGGAAAGGGATTCTAAAATTGTTTTGATTTAGCTGCTAGAGTTGGCTACGTACTGCAAGAGAATCCCTCTCTCTCATCTTCTCTGTCCCTTTCTTTCTTTCTTTCTTTCTCTCACAAATACGGGAGGTAATGTTCTTTGCTGCTAAACAGGTACCTGGCAATTGACGAGACGGACCGCATGGTGGAGCGCGGCCACTTTCAGGAGTTAACCAAACTGTTAGAAGTGATTAACAGTGAGGAGTCAGCCAAGGAAAAGCGGCAGACTTTTGTGTTCTCAGCCACACTGACAATGATCCATGCACTTCCAAAGAGAATGAATTTCAAGAAAAAGGTATGGTATGGCTGGCTTTGTCTCATTTGATCAGAGTTCATACTATTTTCTGCGGTATCCTTTTTTGCATGTGTGTATCATGTTTTTGTCATTTATAACTCATTCTTTCTTCCTTTCTGATTTTTTTTTTTTTTTTTTTACTGGATTGTCTGTTATTGTGTTAAAAGCTAAAACCAAAAAGGCAGTTAGGACAGATTGTTCATAACAAAGGGAGATATTTCATTCATAGTTTTTATCTCAGAAATGGGGCAGTGTAACAGTTAGTGAAAGTAAGCACAGTTGAAGTAGAATTTGCAACATGATAAAATAGAATTTACCTTGTTTTGAAGCAAGTTCAGTGACTGTACTTGATACTGATATCACTGGTTACTAAAAAGATTATTTAAGACAAGATTCCTACAAACATTGTAATTAACGTGCATGTAAGATTTACAATTGAATGAGGCTTGTAATCAACCAGTTACAAAGTGCATATTACTTATACACAAACAAACACACTCATACATAAGGTACCTTTCAATGTTGATACTAATTGACAAATTCAAAGATGCTTAATAAATCTTGATGTTTCAGGTAGTTGAAATGACATCTGAAATAAAGATTGAAAATTTGGTGAGGATGATCGGCATCAAGAAAAATCGGAAGGTTGTTGATGTTACTCGGTCATTTGGCACAGCAGAGAGTCTAACTGAAGCCAAAATCTTCTGTGACAAGGTACATATATGTATATATAGTATAAACTTACTCACAGGATAATGAACAAGATAAAAGAGATTACAGCTAAAGGTTACTTATTATGTAGCGATGAATTATCTGCTTGTTTTATGATTGGGTTTAACAATGTAGTTTTGAGTTGGAAACCATTGGCAAAAGAGGAGCACATTATTTGTTTACATATCTATCTCTATATAGACAAGTATAATTACAAATATTTTTTTATGTTTGTGAGAGTTTGATTTAAATTTTGTTTGTCAGACTTTGTTTAATGCATTCTTTTAGTTTTGAAGAATACTTCAGTTATTTGCATCACTACAGAAAGGTTTACAGCTTACATAATGTATCTTATATCAGTTTTAGTGATTGAGTATAATTGTAATGCAGTTTGTGAAAATTAAGGATTTACTTTAACCATTAGTCTAATTTTTTTTACATGTTATTAACCAAGTGATTACAGGTTTAAGTGTTTTTTTGTGAATTTTGTTACATATAGATTCTCCACATGTACTCAGCCACCAAGGAGTCAGTCAGTAGGCCCTTGTGACTGCTCCTGATTTCCCCTTTCCTTGAAATTGCAGTAAAATGTTTTTTCTTTTTAATACTGTTGATATTGACATTGGTATTGTTCTTACTGATATTATGATTATTAAATTGTTATTGAAATATTTATAACATTAAAGACAATAAAATAATACAAACAAAGTTTTCAATAAATCAAGGAAAAGGGTAAACAGGTGAGATAGGTAAGACTTATAACTGACTCCTTGGTGACTAAGCATTTGTAGAGCCATCTATGTGTAAAACCAATCAATGAACTTTTATTACAGTGGGCATGGTATTGTGTTCTTGCCATCCGCACCAATTGGTTTAAGAGGTAATTCATAGTCAAGTATTTGGCCTGTGACTGAGTAGCAAGATTGTCCTGAGGTTATATGTGGTTCAACTACATTCTGCGGGCACACTAAACAGCATGGGAAAGTTTCACACATTGCATCTTTATTTAGAGAGATTCCTTTCATTTTTCCAAAGTTGAATGAAAGCTCTTAATCTTTTTTTTTATAGTTTTCAAATGAAGCCCACAGAAATGGGGATGCATAGCAAACAACAGTAATGTGGGTCCTCACAAACAGCTGTGCAAACATAGCACTCTCATATTTGGTTGAGGCCCTGCTTTGGAAAACAGTTTTTATTTTGAATACTATTTTTGTTGTTAATGACATTGTATTAGCAGTAATGATGATAATTTTAATGATCAGACTAATAGTAATAAAATAAAAACTTAAAAATAAAAAAATCATGGAATGTGGTGAGATTATAAATAGGTATTAGAATTGACCTTGTGACTAGGTGTTTGGGAAGCCATCTTCATGTCAACAAAATTGACAAAAGTATCATTAAATATTGTTCTTATTTCCACAATGGCTACTTATTAATAAAATGTCACCTAATTATCAATTTTTTTGAACATGGGTAAAGTTCGAGGGTGGACCCAGGTAAGAGGGTGTGAGAAATGTATTAGTTTAGTAAACTATTATATTTTTTTTTTATTTTTAGATATAAATTGGCATCTGTTATTAGTTAACAATAGGCATGAAAAAATCAGAAATAAATAATTATGAAATCATATCTACCACCTTTTTTCTCTTATCTTTATTACAGATCATTATGAATCAGTTATGATAATTGCATTAGTATTTCTTTAGCTATACAGCCATTCAAAACTGTGGTAAATTATTTTTGATCTCCTCCCCCCTCCAGGGACAGGTTACCTCAAGCAACGCTGTGTATCTTTATAAGAGAAATATCTAACCATTCTGCTTTTTACCATTTTATACTTTCCATTTTGAATATTTATTCTTTTCATTTTGAATAAAAAAAAAAAAAAAAAAAAAAAAAAAAAAACTTTAAGAATGTTATTCATTATTTATATTTTTATTCATGCATGAATTCTTCTGTTTCAGGAAGAGAAGGATTACTATCTGTATTACCTCCTCAAGCAATATCCAGGGCGTACCCTAGTCTTCTGCAACAGCATTGACTGTGTACGAAGGCTTAATAATCTCTTCAACATTCTTCAGTGTCATCCACAGGTACATTTTTGGGTATTAGATTAAACCTTGTCTGTAAGTTTTCTTGTTTGAGATGGGAGACTTATGGTGAAAACAAAATGGTGCTGCCTTTGAAAATATAATATATTTGATATGTTCAGGCATTTTAAATCATGATATTTAAAAATGAAATAATTCTGTTAATGATGAAATATTGAGGGAATAATCCTTTATTTTTACCATATGAAGTTATTTCCATGTCAAAAAAGGAAACTGTAATGTATAATCGTCTTTCTTTATTTTTCTTATAATGTAATACTGATTCATCTCCACTAAAACATCTTAAAGTCAACCTTGATGGGCTTAGCCCAGGGTGACTGTAATTCTAACAAAAATGGGATGCTGAGTGACCAAAGGCAGCACAGGGATATCAGGCTGAATCTGACTAGTGTTTTATGTTTCAATAACAAGTTTTACATTCTATGCAACATTAATTTTCATTATTATTATTATTATTATTATTATGATTATTATTATTATTATTATTATGTTATCAAACATCAAAACACTACTTTAAGTGCATATTGTTTGCAAAACTAAATTGTATCTAAATAACTGTTTTCTTTCAGCCCCTTCATGCTTCAATGCAACAAAAACAAAGGTTAAAAAGTCTTGAAAGATTTTCATCAAATCCTCGGGCTCTCCTGCTGGCCACTGATGTTGCTGCACGTGGATTAGATATTCCCAATATTCAACATGTAATTCATTATCAAGTTCCAAGGACAGCAGAGGTGAGAAATGCACTGAATCTTTTCAGGTGAAACCTTTCATCAGTTTCAGAAATGAGAATTTTTCTTAGCAAATGAGATAAGTGATTTTCTAAGAGTATGATTTATGTTCTTTTAAAATTATGTTTCTGGAAATACAGTGTGGGGTATTTTGGTAACTTTTGCAATTCTTGAACACAGACATATGTGCATCGCAGTGGACGTACGGCCCGTGCAACACAGGAGGGATTGAGTATACTTTTTATTGATTCAAGTGAAATAAGCAAGTATCACCAGCTGTGCAGAACACTCAACAGAGAGACTGAGCTGCCTCCTTTCCCCACTGATATATGCATCATGAAGCAGGTCAGGGAGAGGGTCAACTTTGCTCGCACTTTGGAGAAAAGGGAACACACTACTCGTAAACAGAATGTCGAGGAAGACTGGTGGAAGAAGATGGCAAAGGAAACAATGTTAGATCTTGATGAGTAAGTATGGCTGGATTTTTTTTTATGCAATAAATAATAAATAATCTACATGTTCATATATTCATATTTCTTCTCTTTTTTTGTTTGGTGGATTGTTTATATATTTGTGAAATTAGACTAGATTGTTAGAAAGAACATGCAAATGCTTCAAAGGCATTTTGCTGTAATACATATTTCAAGTATTGGAGAACATTTTCTAAAGTTATGTGTTGGTTTACAAAGAATGTTTTATAGAATCAAAATTGTCCTGTAAGCTTTCCTTTACTTAATATCTGTCTTGTGTGTTTCTGTCCCAGGGAGGAATATGATGAGGATTTTGATACAGAGAAGAAAATGAAGGCAGCCCAAAATAAAAGAGAAATCAATGTAATGAGAGCACAGATGATGCAAATGCTGAAAAAACCTCTGTTGTCCTCCAACTTCTCGAGCAGATACCCAACTCAGTCGGGAACCCTTGTGAACCCATTCCAAAGTGCCCAAGATTTAGAAAACTCGATTGGATCTGTCAGCACGAACAACAAAGCCATAAATCATGTGAAGAAAGAATCAAAAGATTTCTCAAAGCTTGTGAAAACTGTTAAGATAAAACCTCCACTATCTAGAACTAGTAAGAAGAAGATGAAAGGATTTGAGAAGAGGAAATTGAGACGGGAGCAAGAGAAGAAGAGGTTTTTGAAAGAGAGAGAAGCAGAGAGGAGAGGAGAAATGTAGAATTCTTGAAATATATTTTGCTTCCCATTGTTGACATACAATGGCTTTTATTTTCCCCTTTTTTAATTTTTGATTTTTAATATGTACTTCAAATTTACTTAACAGAAGTAAAATTCGACATAAAAGTTATTGGTTATACCTTCAGTTGAAAAATAGTGACAAAAAAGAGAAATATATACAGAGCTATTTGAATAAAACTTCATTAGAAACTACAGTGGACTTGGTTGATAGAGTGAGATGCAAAACCCTGAGTGTACAAATATGCTACTTTTCAACAAAAAAAACAAATCTACAACTGTTAAATTGTGACTGAAAGATTAAATAACTGTATTCCTCCTCCTGTCCACTTGTTAAGGTGTAAGAGCCATTACACTGTTCCTTATACAATGTTTCTCGTAGTTCCTCCGACGAGCAGACACCCTCCAGTAGATCTAATCCCCTTAACCCTTTCCCGTTTCACTAATCCACCTTTCATTTGCTTCCCCTCTTTACTCTATTCACTTCCGTGCTACCATATAGTGCTCTACAACCTTTGGCATCGAACACATTTTGTGTCTGTCCTAAATGGCCTCGGGAGCATGGGCACAGTATTCCCTTGGTCAATTGTTTAGCTTTTTCTACCCCTTCCTTCCTAATTGCTGTTGTTTATCATTATTACCCTCCTCCCCACAGTACTGCCTCACTCCACACCACTCCCTCTTCCTCCTGTCCTCATCCTTCTAGTACTTTAATTCTATCTTTACAAACCTTCTGAGTACTGCTTTTCCCAGCTAAGTATGATCGATTTTTTTTTGATTCCCCCTACAACCCCTTAGTTTAACAGTACCCTCCTATTCCAACAATATCTTCAAAAGGACGTCCCCCCCAATCCCTTGCCCGTTGTTGTCGTGGGGGGGCTTAGGAGGCAGAGACTGGGACCCAGGAGACATTTCTACTCCCAACATGCTCAACTTCAACAACTATACCCCCACAGCCTTCTTCATCAACTACCCCATCCTCCCTTATACTACCTTACAACCTTATTGTCCACCTCCCCATAACACTACCTCCCTCAACACTACTCCCTCTTCCACATGCCCCCGTCCTTCTACTACCCCCTTCTCTACAAAATTCTTAAATAATCTATTTAGCCCAGCCAAATGGGGCCGATTTTTCGTGATCCCTCCCACAACTTCTCACACTTTTCTGCTTTGACAACCTGTTTTCATTCCTCAAATACATATACATCCTTCACTTGATCTAACCCCTATACATTACCTTACCCAACCTTAACCCATTTACTCGTCAATTCCTTTGCCCAACTTTGACAACTAATCACTAACTCGACCACCCTTCACTACCATTTACTATAGTGCTACATGACCTTAGATGTCTAGCACATTTATTTTGCTTTTAACCATTAACCATTAACCATTCAAAAGGACGTTTTCTTCCGCAGCCGTTCCGAGTCCCAAGCTCGTGCATTGTCTCCCCTGACTCATCTCGCTGGCAAACCTATTCCTGACCAGCCTCACGTCTCCCTTGATATTCATACCGGACCTGTTTCCATCTCCCTGGCTTGTTACCCTGTCTACAGCAAGGATTGGTCAGACTAAAAACTACTTGCTTACCTGCCTTTGTCCACTCTGATGCGGCATCAGTACACTGCAACCCTATACCCCCAGAGGCAACTGTAAGTCCTACCACTAGATAGACATGACCTATTGGTGGAACGTCCTTCGCTGTCCGACTACATCGACCCCTTCCCCGCCAGTGTTAGAAATATTGGCGTTTTGGCCACCCTGCTAAGTACTGGCACTCCACAGCCGTTGCTTCTATGTGCCCAACCTGGTCATGACCGTTTTAATTGCTCTGCACAATCAGGCACATGTTCCTATTTATAGGAGCTGCCCTGCCTACAAGTTTGAGTTTAAGGTAGTAGTTCTCAGATTCAAACTTGGCCTCACTCTACGCGAGGCCAGACATGAAGCACGCCGACGAGGTTTTTCTCTCACTACCTATCCCGCCGCTGACATTCACTCCGCTCCTTTCCCATCCTCTCAAGGTGTCTTACCATCTCCCCTGTACCTCTTCTCCCTACTCCTTACCAACCAACCTCTATTCCCACTTTCTCACAGGCAAATTTCTTTGCCATTATACATTCAGATACTCTAGTCTCTACCACTTCCCCGGCCCCTATCCCCTCTTTCTTACATTACCTGTCGTGCCAGGCAATCTAAACGTTCCACCCCATCTCTCCTATAATCACTTCTACCTCTAGTCATAGGGTATCTGTCTCTTCTCCTCCTCATTAGAAAATCGTTTCTCAGATGTCTCAATGCAACTCCCCTCCAGAAACTCTCGAGGGTATCCAAAGCTTCCTACACGTGACCCAAGAAAACGCCCCTCTCATGCACCCTCCAATCTACTCCCATTCCTTCTACATTCAAAGTAACTGCCGACATTCATCCTCATTCTCCCCATGTTCCCTCTACACCTCTTCCTTCCACTTTCTCCCAACACATCCCATCCTCCTCTTCTCCAACTGCACAGCACCCCCCTTCTTTCACCATTATCCTCTCCGCCCCTTCCTGCATGCTTACGTGACTCCCTTTTGTCACAGCATTGTCCTCCAGATCCTTCCCCGTTCTTCCTGATACTTCACCTCCTTCCCCTGTTCCTTTGTCTTATTCCCCGGGTTCTCCTCCTACTCCTCCGACACCCATTTCTACCTTTATTACTCGTTCATGGCTTCATATTGGCTCTTTACACTGTTCCTTATACAATGTTCCTCGTAGTTCCTCCGACGAACAGATACCCTCCATTTGATCTAATCCCCTTAACCCTTTTCCCCTTTCACTAATCCCCCTATCCCCCCTTTACTCTTTTCACTACCGTGCTACCATATAGTGCTCTACAGCCTTTGACATCGAACACATTTTGTTCTAATCAGCAACTCCTTTTACCCTTTTCGCCACAATACTTTACCATAGTGATGTAGGACCTTTTGATGTCTGGTACATACATTTGTTTTAACCTTTAATCATTGTCATTCATATTCATGTCTTGGACTTTGTCTATACTCTATATGTATATACCTTGACATTTACAACACCAAATTTCTCTTGATTATGAAAGAAGAGGGTCTTTTTTTTCTTCCTTACGCTTTCTTTCTTCCGTCCTTCTTTCTTTTCTCCTTTCTTTCTTCCTCTTATTTTAAGGTGCCAAGGTAAGGCAAGGCGTAAATTTTAACAAAGTTGAACGCCATGAAAACTTTCTACAACAGGACTAGCAAACAACCAGTCATTACTTTAGCCTTTTAAGGGTATATATTATAATTTTATTTCTATGTATGAATCAAATGTAACTTTTGCCTTTTTAGTATAATATCATTCATGGTGCTTTAAACAGTTTATAGATGGGCCCTTTTATCTCTTATTACGCCTTGTAAATAATATCCAGAAAGGCCGGATGGATAGGGAGATGGTCTTAGAGCGGGTAATGAAAGGGGCCTTGGCTTGTGGGTTCACTGTGGAAGGTAGGTAAGAGACCCCCGGGTCCCCCCGAGATTATCTTAGATCCTGTGTGTTTTGTCTGTCTCCGTCTCTCTCCCTGCTTATCTAACGAGACATTGTTTTACGCCGAAGCTGCCCTCGAGGCAAAGTTGCTTGCCTCCGCCCGCTGGAGTGTTACAGGTGAAAGCAGTGCGGGCACTTGTTCGCTCAAGGACGAAGTTTCTATGTTGAATCGGCGGTCTGGGAGCCGCGGTCTGGGGTCACGCCGGATTCTAGTCCCAGAACAAGCAGGGAGAGACAAACAAACAAAGACACCTGTGGGGTTCTCTCTGGGGTCTCGCATCTACCTTTCACACTAGAACCACTAGCTAAGATACCTTTTGTTACCTGTTCTAAGACCATCTCCCTTTGTTCCTCATTTATTAATTAACTTTTCTGTCTCTGCCCCCCCCCCCCTTTCTCTCTCTTTCTCTCTGTATCTCTCTTTCTCTTTCTCTTTCGAAATCAACTTTTTGTAATGCACATGTGTGCGCTTTTTATGCGTAAATAAGTAAATAAATAAATAAATAAATAAATAAATAAATAAATAAATAAATAAATAAATAAATAAATAAATAAATATATATATGTGTGTATATGTATATATATATATATATATATGTATATATATATATGTCTATATGTATGTATGTATGTATATGTGTGTGTATGTATGTATACGGAAAAATCCGTATGGTTGCATATGTGCACGCTTGCTTGCATGTGTGTGTATGAATGCACGCACACACACGTATTTGCAAATTCTGGGTTTGTCTTACCTAGATACGATAGTGATGCCCGATTGCCGCTTTGTAGTTCAGTCCGTGTATGGTCAAAGGCTGTGGGAGCAGCATGAGAGGGAGGCTGCATGGACAACAGCTTGCTCCTCCCATTCTTTCGCCCAGGCATTGACTGTGTGTGTGTGTGCGTGTGTGTGTGTGTGTGTGTGTGTGTGTGTGTGTGTGTGTGTGTGTGTGTGTGTGTGTGTGTGTGTGTGTGTGTGTGTGTGTGTGTGTGTGTGTGTGTGTGTGTGTGTGTGTGTGTGTGTGTGTGTGTGTGTGTGTGTGTGTGTACATATACATACATACATACATACAATGTGTGTGTGTGTTTGTATGTAAGTGTGTGTGTGTGTGTACATATACATACATACATACATACAATGTGTGTGTGTGTTTGTATGTAAGTGTGTGTGTGTGTGTATATATATGTGTAAATATAATCATTATCATCATCATTATCAGCCTGTATCAATCCTCTGCAGGACGTAAGCCTTTCCATTATTTTCCAATTCTTCCGGTCTTGCGGGTTTTTTTTTTGTTGTTTCCAGTCTTGGCCCCAAATTTCGTTACGTCGTCATGCCATCTTGGCCTCCTTATGTTATCTATAACCCAGTGGGTTACTTTCATTGTCTATCTTTCGTTTTGTCCCCGGCTTATATGACCTGCTTATTGCTATTTATTCTTTTTAATGCTCCTAAATATTCCCAGCATCAATCTTTCAATTCCTTCCTGGGCATTTACTAGTTTCTTCTCCAGTAATTTTGTTGCAGTCTATGTGTGTCTGTACATATATATACTTGTCCATAACCTCTAGCATTTCGCCTTGTACATGTACCTGTTCGAACTGAAATCTACTGTTGAACATGACCTTAGACTTTCAGAATTTCTCTGAATATATATATATATATATATATATATATATATATAAATAAATATATATATATATATGGTAGAAAAAAACAATGTAAAACTAGATTTATTGAAAGTGAGACTACAGTTTCGGAATCCACCTGGATTCCATCCTCAGGTCTAAAGAGGAAAGGGAGAGGAGGGAGTATAAGAGAGAGAGAGAGAGGAAAGGCAACTCGGTAACTCGGGGCAGGTGAGGACAGACGAACGGAAGCGAAGGGAGTATATATCTACATATATATATATATATATATATATGTATATATATATATATATATATATATATATATATATATAGCGTAAGACGATCAAATAAAAATTAAATGCATACGAAGATATCGTGCTTCGTTCAGGAGGTACTCCGTCTGCGCACTCGCGGCGACGGGAGTGGAAAGGAGCAGAAAGAAAGGGGCAGAATCTCGACTGACGGCCCAGCAACAAGATGGATAGACTCCAGCTGGCAGCTTTGGTGAGGGGAGTGCTATTCTGAGTTGTGTGTTAGAAATGTGGGCAAGGAGTCCAATGTCGGAGAATATTACGGAACAATATCTGTGCTCTTTGTAATAGTTGTTAGGGGAAAGATTAACTATTAGAGGTGGGGTATTCGTGACGGGCCTAGTCACGTCTACTTCCTGAGGGTTTTAGCGATAAAGTATGTAGTTCATAGTTGTTTATATTTTGTTATTTTGTATGTATATAAATTGTTTTTAAGTTAGGTGTAAATACGGAAAATAGAAATAGAAATAGTTAAAAAAGATTATTTCTATGTTGCCCTTCATTTACATATGTATTTATGTATATACATATATATGTATGTGTATATATGTATATATATGTATACACACACACACACACACACACACACACACACACACACACACACAC
>NC_061820.1:24138450-24140950 GCF_019202785.1 Penaeus chinensis | reverse complement strand
CTTGGAAATCGTAATCTTTTTCTCTCTTGCAATAAGAAGAGAAGAAAAAAATAAGAACGAGACAAAGGACGATCGCCAAGCGTCATGGCCAGCTGATGGACACTTACTACATTTAAGCAACCATCAAATTGGTTTTATCTTTTATATAAACATCTGAAGAAACAAACAATTCGAGGCTCAACTTTACTACCCACCCGGATATTATTAAGAATGTATAAGTGCAGAACTGATGGACTACAAGGAGTCTGACGTGGACTGACCGAGGCAACACTTCAGAAAAAAAAAATCCACACATATACTTGTAACAGTCTATCGGCGAAGAAGGAAGAAAGGAGAGGAGAAGATGAGGAGGAAAGCAGAGAAAGAGGAAGAACCAAAACGAGAGTAATTCTCCTCCTCCCCTTGCCTCTTTCTCTACTTCCCTCCTTATCTGCCTTTTTACTCTCTTCCTCCTTCTTTAGCGCCCACCAACGACTACCCATCTACCACTTTGTTGCACCTCGTTGCCATGACGACCACCTCAGCAGTAGCCCGGAGATATACCCATGCAATATTAATTATACATATTTGGTTCTTGATCGTAATTCACGCGACAAAGAAAGTCTATTATAACATTATCATCTGGCCGGTGTATGATACATAACAGTGTGATAAGACCTGAATGAAAAACTCAGACACTTAATGAATACAATTATCCTAGATGACGTCATGCTTTGTGGTGGGATTTTTGCTGACAAGGAAGCTTCCGTCCTCTCAGGAAACTCTCTTCTTATCCCGATATATACATGCATGCATACGGACATACGTACATATATACATTCATACATACATATATGAAACGCTAAGTACAGAAACAAGAATATTTTGCTTTTTCTTCGTAACAGGTACTTGCAGGAGAAGCCTAGAGCGACGGTCTCCGGCTGTGACTGGACCCCCTTCGCCGGGCAGCGAGGCATCGGCGGGAACCAAGGGTCCGTCACCCCGGGGAGCTGCCATGCCAGCGTGTTCCCTTGTCGCTCAGGATCCCGGGGCGCTGTGGATTTGCCCTTCTGCCTGACCGGGGCTTGCTCACTCCCATGCGCACATAGCATAACGCGCAGACACACACCCACACGCACGTGTTGACTGAGGAAGCAGAAATCGACAGCGTCCCGGCATGACCTTTGCGCTTCCACCAACACCGGGGTTTCATCCACATAAATTTAAGAAATAAAATAGAATTTATTTTTCCCTAGGATTAAAAAAGATTAAAGTAACCCTTCGGGCTATACACCACTCTCTTAACACAGTGCTTGTTACAATCTGCACGAGTCACTTCTAATATCGGAAAAAATAATTGCTGATTGACGCATGTCCAACGGCAGTTTATTATAACGCCTCATGTAAATATTATGCAGACTTGCATTGCGTAAGTTTTAAACACTTAAGAGAAAGATCGAGCTTGTACAGTATCCACACATTTGACGTGTGACATAAACGTTTATCAGTAACACTGATAGGAATATGCATTTGTTCAACAGATAATAGATACATCAAAAGTCATCAGGCAATATACAAAATATCTAATAACATATTTGAGAATTCCTAAACTTTCGATTTTCACAATCTGTACAGATGATTTTGACAACTGTTACAAAAATGAAAGGAAATCCCCATACATACAATAGAGTAACAAGATTGAAACCATAAATATCAGAATTCTTAACATATGAAAAACAGAGAACATGAGTGTAGGAAATAAAATATACTTTGTGGCAAGGAACACAGCCGTGGGTTATTCTCCACATTAAAAGACAGATAAATAAAGAATAACAATAGAAAAGGCTATCCTGGCCTTTATCAAGTATTTAACTGTGCTGAATACTGAATTAAGAAATAAACTCATTTCCTTGCCCCATGAAGTGCCAGACTATAGTGCTTAGCGCTTCTTTTTGTAACATGTTGAGCTTAAGATTAAAAAAATATTAACCATATCACAATTCTCCATTCACTTGTCACTTGTGTCTTTCGTTTTTATCTTGAAAAATAAACTCACACTGGAATACATAAGGGAAAAGAACTCGTTGTCCTTCACTGTTCCTGTTCACATGACTTTTGTCTTCCACTTGGCCCAAACTCACCAGCGGAAGGTCAACTAGAAACCAAATGAGGGAAAAACGTTCTGTGACTCGTTTTCTACATCGTCTGTTCTTCACTTATTTAGCTCGTTTATATAAAGCACCGGAGGAACGAAGTGTTATTTTTTGTCTGCTCTAAGACTGGCGTCAGTATTGCTATCGCATGGGACTTCCCTTTCCTGAAGTTGATGGGAGGAAATGTAGAATATATAGAATAGATAGATGGTACCTGATAGGCGGAAATGGAGATATATATATATATATATATATATATATATATATATATATATATATATATATATATGTATATATATATATTTATATGTATATATATATATATATATATATATATATATATATAAAGAGAGAGAGAGAGAGAGAGA
>NC_061820.1:24123450-24125950 GCF_019202785.1 Penaeus chinensis | reverse complement strand
GGTTTATATAATCTGTCTCAACGTGAGGTTTCAAAATTATAAGTATAATGAAATAATCCAAATAAATAAACAAAGTCACTGAGCATAAATAGTAATAATCAATAACGATAGTGTTAATCTTGTACGCACACTTTCCATAACTGATATTTATGTCAGATAACTTATCATATATTAGATATTATACATGATCAAATTGTCAAACAGACTAAGGAGCAAAGAGAGAAACACCTCTAAGGCAAACTGTTAAACAGCACATGAATTTGCAATATAAATGGGTACTATGATTATTGTTACTATTAGTATTATTCTCATGAATTTTTGGTCACTTCAGCAAAGTGTATCTCGCCGACTGCCTATGTTGAGGGCGTCGCGGGCGAGGCGAGGGCGTGAGAAGGGCGTGGCAAGGTGGTAGGTTGAAGGGGCGTACCTCCTGGAAGCGCGCGCGGCGGTGTTTGGGCAGCGGCGAGTCCTGCAGCGAGGACCGGCTGCTTCCGAGGAGGTTGTCGGTGCTGCGGGTGTCGTCGAAGGAGTCAGTGGTGTAGGCCTGCGGGCGGTGGATCACGCGGTGGCGAGGCGACGATCTGGGCGTGGGCGTGCGAGGCCCCACGGCCGCGGTGGCAGTTGACGGCGCAGCAGCAGCGTTCGTGGAAGAGGGAGACTGGTAGCCGTCGGCGTCCAGAGGGTTGACGTACAGGTTCGAATCTTTGTTATTGGGCGGGTCGTCGGTGAGGTCCGCCTGAGAGTTGAAGGGGTGGGTGGGACACGAGGCGAAGGTGTCAGTGGAGTCCATGGAAGCGAGGTCGACGGTGCAGCCCCCCGACGCTCCTCCTCCGTCCTCCGTCTTGAGAGGCCGGAGCTCTATGTGGTGTGGGGCCTCGGTCACGGGCGCCGGCACCAGGCATTCCGCATCTATGAACTCCTTGTAGTCCTGCAACCACACCACCGTCAGCAAGGGTGCCTCCCCTGGCCGCATCGGGAGAAGCACGAGGCAGGGGGAGGCAAGAGGAAGGCGGGGAGGCAGGAGAGGCAAGTACA
This sequence comes from Penaeus chinensis, assembly GCF_019202785.1. NCBI lineage: Eukaryota > Metazoa > Arthropoda > Malacostraca > Decapoda > Penaeidae > Penaeus > Penaeus chinensis. Next base: position 24,124,915 of record NC_061820.1, on the reverse strand, counting down.
TGGGAAACAGGGACAGAACAGCAGTGGCAAAGGAGGAGGAGGTGGAGGAGGAAGCAAAATTCGGGTGTACAGAAGCATTTCAACAAATACAAAAATACTGTTCCTAAGGGAAGCAAAAGTTCTTGGGCAATAGGAAGTGATAAAAATAAGTAAAGTGTGGAATTAATCAGAAAAAATAAATATGTTATGGTTATTTTCTTAACCTCACCAAATTAAAAGGAAAATCACATACAAAATTAGGTAAACAAAATATAAACATAGTGATGTGGTGACGTAGTTATGTGATAAAATTAAATGATCATTTTAACGTTATAGATTAAATTGATAATGAACACTCCAAACCTGAGAGTGCAGACAAATTAAAGTTAGATTGTATAATCATAAGAGCAAACAATAAACTGAAAATTTCTCGTGTTAGTCAAGGGGAAATGTGAAAGCACTCAAAGTGAGAAAGAAACAAAATATGTGTTCGGGCAGACAGTGTAGGTATGTAATGTTAGTCAACTATCGCAACATAGGTTGTGGTGGCAGCACTGGATAGTACGCACTTATAGACTGTTACTAATGGTACCAACTCAGCAATTTATTGGTGACAATACCATGAAGGTTACCAATTGATAATATTTGGTAGTACTTGCAAAAGGTGACTAATGCAGCATTTGGTGCTCTGGTACGTTGTAACAATACCTGGAAATGGCACTGAGCATAAGTACCTGTTGGCGATACCGGGTGAAGTACCTGGTCACAATACCTGCTGCTGTTGATACCAAATGATGTAGGTTTTATCAGTAAATGTAAGTTAGTTTGTGTGTAGAACGAGAATGTAGAAAATATGTCACATCTAATGCATAAGACATAAATGATACATAACGACACACACCAAGTTAAATTTGGATCCGCAAGACAAGGCGTAAATATGGTAAATGTATGATATTGAAAAAAGACACGTGGACTTTCAGACACAAAAATATGTTGCCAGATGCCCGATGACAAAAGCCTCGTCTGCTGAAGACAAAAATCTGGAATTACTGAATTAATGGAGGGAAAATCAGCATGTAAATCTGAGCTGAAAGACGACGGGGAGGGGGGGGTGGGAGGGGGAGGCCAAGCGAGACGCCATATTTCTCTGAAAACACTGATGCGAAAAAAAAAACAGCATTAGACAATTATTCAGAATAATGAAAGGGAGGGAGGGGGGGAGAGGGAAGTACTTACACTTGAATAAATTTGTCCGCTAGCTGGGGAGAGTGATTAACTTTTTTTTTTTTCCTTTTTCATAATGGGGAGTGAGTAAATTTATTAGTTATTAATAAATCTAATTGAGGGAAATTCATATTTGTTCCCAGACTGTAAATACTGATATAGAGTAATTACTCATCAATTAGGGGGGAAAGATGGTAGAATCATGAGTGCGTAAAAAAAAAAAAAAAGCGGACATTAATGAAGAGTCAGTGTAGATATCGCG
>NC_061820.1:24100950-24108450 GCF_019202785.1 Penaeus chinensis | reverse complement strand
GTGTGTGTGTGTGTGTGTGTGTGTGTGTGTGTGTGTGTGTGTGTGTGTGTGTGTGTGTGTGTGTACTGTAAACTGTATGTGTATATATATACACATATATATTCATTTATTTGTATGCTTACATACATGCATACATACATACATATATATATGTATATATATATATATATATATGCATACATATCTATATATGTGTGTGTGTATGCGTGTGTGTGTGTATACGTGTGTGTACATATATACACACACATTACATAGCTATCTAGCATGTATTTTTAATGATTTTGTACGATTTTAACATGCATTGTATTAACTGCATATCGTGAATGACACGCAAAAAATCACTATACTTTTGTCCTGTGGTATAGCTTAAGATGCATACTGTGTCTGACTTGTCGTCCAGGCAACCATTACCTGTGTTACGTGCCAAGATTCTATCAAATCCAGGGCGTTCAACCCAAGATTCGCCGTGTTGTGTCATGTGACTCTCGCTAATTCTTCTACAGCTAAGATCTTTAGTTAGTCCACTTACTTTTGTGAACACGCCAGATCTTTCTCTACAAATGTGAACGCTGTAGGTATGGGGGTGTGTGTAACTATGTATGTGTGTGTGTGTGTGCATGAGTTTACCGGGGAAGAAAATAGACAGAATCAAGAGTAAAATGACTTGTCTGCATTAAGTACTTGAAGCAGTGAAATAAGAGCAGTTGTAATAAGTGGCCCAACGTCAGCAGGCTGTCAGAACACAGTGTCAGCAGTAATGACAGGTGGGAAGGTCAGCCAGGCCTTTCGAAACGTATTGCTAAACAAGCACGATGTGCACGGGGGGAGTGTGGGCGGGGCGGAGGGAGTGAGGGGAAGCCTTGGGGCGGGAGGGGGGGGGGGGGCAGTGAGTGTGGTGGTCCGCGGTCTCTGGGCAGCACTGGCGCCTACCTTGTTGAATATACTGGGTGGGGATTCAGACGCTAAGTAGCGGCTACTGGGTCCTTCAGCCTCCTTGCTGTTGCTGACGTGCCTGGAGGCCGTAGTTGCCGCAGCGTCCTAGTGGAGGAGGCAGGAGGTGGAGCCAGTGGATTTGGGGCGAGGGAGATGGGGAGGTCAGGCAACGATGAAGAGCCAAGGTGATAAAAAAGTCAGCTTGATTATTGTCAATTAAAACATATCTATATCTTATTCATAAATATTTGTCACTAGGAAAGGACATCTGGGAATGGCCATTTAAGGCCCTCATTCATGAGTCCTGCAGGATAGCAGAGGCTTGTTACTAGCTGCAACGGGCAAGCAACAAATAAGTTTTAACGTGGGTTCTAGACAACAGTTCACATGAGGATACTTCCCGTTGTAGTAAGAAAAAATAACCACTTCGTGTTTGATTCTCACTTACAACATAGTGTTTCTCTTTTGATATATATACATATATATATATATATATATATATATATATATGTAAATATATGTATATATATACATACATATATATATATATATATATATATATTATCCAACCCTTCATTTATTATATTCTTCACTTTGTGTTTCAAAAAGGAGTCCTACATGTGTCACCTCGGGTATCCCAGAGTCTCTGATAACGGGAGCTGCCATAAACACACAACACATAAAGAGCTATCGAGAAGGGGAGGGGCAGGGGGCGTGCTGCTCCAGCGAGAGGGCGAGAATGACAGAAGTTGTGACAGACGACAGGTAAGCTCATAGGGGGTGCGGAGCGGCCATGGGGTCCCCACGCCGAGGCAGAGAAGCCATGTATTGTGAAAAATCGGCACATGTCGCGTTACAGCTTTACATGAGTGCTTAGTACAGGGCAGGTGTGGCACGGTTACATAGAGTGCCACGAAGTACAAGAACATAGATATAGCTGAGGGAGTGCCAGGCGACCGGCACGATGCCGTAGGTTCAGCAGTGGTACACGTACATATAAGTAGTCCATTGAAGTTATGCAGTGCGACGAAGTACACAAAAATATTTAAAACAGAAAGAGAAAAATAAGATAAACCAAAGGGAAGGGAAGTGGTTAAGGGACAGTGAGGAGGGCAAAGGTTCAGAGAGAGGGAGTTTCATCTAGGCCGTATTTCTTTTTACATCTCCATGGCGAAGCTTTTTTCTTTATTGAGGGCAAAAAAATGTCTGATTCTTCTTTACCAATATACAGGAACTGCATCCAATCAGGGTAGATTGAAAGCTTCATTCGGGGATGGAAAAGTTGAGAAATATGATCCAGAGCGACATCTATCGGACATTTAATTTCTTTAACGTGTAAAGTGCAATTCATTTTGTGTCTCATGTGCAACCGTGATCACAATGGTCGGAACTGTTAATAACGGCGGCCACAGCGGAACCTCCTGTCGATAACAGCCTCTACAGCCTTTCATCAAATATCTTATGTAATCTCAGTCCCATAAAAAATAGACATGTGAATGCTAAGTGCTTTGTAAGGACGGGAGGGATTGAGGGAGGGAGTTACTGCGCCGATTCTCTGACTGGATCCTTCTTTCTGGTGTTGGATTCTTTTTGAAGGAAGGGAATCTAAGATTTTGTCTATAGTTCATGATGGCAATGGGCTTTGGCGACGAGGATGTAAAGGCAGGGACCTGTTGACTGACCTGAATCTAAAAAAGGGATCTTAAAAGGTGATCTGAAGAAAACTTGGAGGAAAGAGTCTTGCAGGGGACCTAATTTAACGGGGACCTGAACAGACCGTGGGGATGGAGATGGGATCTGAAATTGACCTTTAAAGAGAACCTTGTGTTAAGTCAATAAGACAATGACTAACATTAGACGGGGCTTTACAGATATAAGCTCAAGTACAAATATTAAGCCGGAGTAGTACTCGGGGGGCAGGAGGGGGCGGGGGGAGGGAGCGGTTACGCATTGGGACACGCCGTTGGTCGAGCTCGTCCACGTGTGATCCTGATTGCAGTGGCCGCCTTGGATTTGAATTTTGGATTCTTCTTGTATTTAGATTAACGTATGCACGGAACATCGTAACAATTTGCCGTTATGTTGGTCTATACGAAGAGGCGTATGATTAAATCATAGAAAAAAAGGTAAGGAGGGCGACAGAGACTAAGATAGATAGGCAGAGAGAGAGAGAGAGAGAGAGAGAGAGAGAGAGAGAGAGAGAGAGAGAGAGAGAGAGAGAGAGAGAGAGAGAGAGAGAGAGAGAGAGAGAGAGAGAGAGAGAGAGAGAGAGAGAGAGATTAGTAATAGATAGAAGGATAACGACAAATAAAGAGAAAGAGAGAGGGGGGAGGGAGGGAGGGAGAGAGGGAGAGAGGGAGGGAGGGAGGGAGGGAGGGAGAGAGAGAGAGAGAGAGAGAGAGAGAGAGAGAGAGAGAGAGAGAGAGAGAGAGAGAGAGAGAGAGAATGGGAGACAGAGAGGCAGATAAATAGATATAGATAGATAGAGAGTTAACGACAAATAAAGAGAGAGAGAGAGAGAGAGAGAGAGAGAGAGAGAGAGAGAGAGAGAGAGAGAGAGAGAGAGAGAGAGAGAGAGAGAGAGTCCAAACCTAGGAAGCACGGATAACCTTCACTCGACACATTCCCAAACAGAAGCCTCTAACACAAAACTTCCCTAATGCTGTAATGATCACCGCTTCCTTTACACGCATTACAATGTTCACTATGAAATCGCAGAAAATAAATATAACACACACACACACACACATTTAATGAAGAAGAAAAAAAAATCTCATTCTTACTTGAGAAAAATGAGAAATAATTCTTTGAAAAGTAAAACAATTCAAAACAATCTCCCATTCCTCTTTGAGCATTCCCGTGACAATGTTGATCAGTTGCGGCGTTGCATGTTCCGTGCATGGTTACCAATGATCTAGATGGAAGTCATGAGATAGTTTCTTTTTTCTCTAGAACTAGAATCTGAACGTGGGATCAGCATAGGTACCTTAACTGTGCAAAAACAACAATCAAGCTCATTGACTGTGTCTCCGAGTGCTAGAAGCTGGCGTTCCTTTCTCTTCAACTCCTAGAAGGCAGAGAAATTGGATGCGTCTATGAGTAAACTAAAGAGGTAGGAGAGAGAGGTTTGATAATGAAGAAATACAGTCTTGTTTTCTCTTTGTGAAGATTGACTTTGAAAGAGGTAATTATGAAATTGCACTAGATTACTGTGATAAATTGAACAGGAATCACGCAGTAAGTTTAAGTGGCTTAAGCTACTGGATGGGAAGAATGTTATTGCTACATTATACTTTTTTTCTGGAAAGGGTTCGATGGTGAACAAACATTATCAAGAGGATTTTAAATCTGTCTTCTTTTACAAAAGCCAGGAAAGTTATATATTTAAGTATAACATTGTTTTTAGATAGATTATTCAAACTATTCGTGCAGTCGACACCAATAGTTTCTACTAAAAATAAATCTTAAAAAGCTAAACATTAAAAGTAAAAAAATATATCTTCGTTCCACATCAATGTTCTAAGAATCTAAAAATCTCATTCAGTAACACCTACACGACATCAACGGCCAAAGATAAAACAGACAAACATCTAAACTAACTACTAATTTCACTTTAGCATTACCTCTTCATCTCACGAAAATTATATTGAAAAAGAAACGAAAGAAGCATTCACAACGAAACAGAGACAACTGGACGCATTGAGAAGAACAATTTAGGACAAAACATATTTAAAAAATAAAATGAAAAATAAAACGTAACAAGAAAATGACAATAACGAAACAAAGAACGAGACGAACTAGGCTCTGAGACACTCTCTACGCCACTGTAGCTCAGACGAGACACAACACAACATATGGCACTTCAGACGCCTTCGTTACGTGATGCACCACAGATACGAGCAGCGTCACTACAGGGCGGTCATGCAATCAGGGCGGTACCGAGGGAGGGGGTGGCGGGGGAGGGGCGAAAGAGACGTTTACACTATCAAATGGTCGTTTCAGTGTCGTTTCTTCGGGGGAGGGGAGGAGGGGGGGGGGGCTAGAGAGCAAGAGTAGTGTCAGGCAATGTAATCTACAGAATAAGGAGGTATTGGCCTTGTTACTCAGTTTTAGTTTTCACGAATAGGAACGCTATTATGAATTTAAGAAAAAATATTTCCAGTATTTGTATATATATATATATATATATATATATATATACATATATATATAAATCAACATGATCACAAAAGTGCAGTGAGTAATCAAGGCATGGCAGTAATACCTCATTACTCTTTACCCTTATCATAGTATGTAGGGGAAACTATTGGAACATAATTGTATACCTTGAGAAATTGGTTGGAATCCTGTTTTGAGGGAAGGGATGAGAATAATTGTCGGTAGGTAATTGGATAAGGTCTAATGTAATACATATATATTTTTTGAGGGGTTTTAGTGGAAATTTAACACATGATTCCACTGGTTCGGGATTTAGTTCTATGAAATTTGATATTCTGATTATCTAAGATACTGATTATCTAATAAGAAAAAAAGTTCCTAGGAATAACTGTAAAAATACGTATAATATGTGGCTGAAACTGCTAATTGAAAATATTATAGTAATCTGTACATGGAAATATATCATGATTGTCTATGCTATGTATTGCTTATATAATTACACTGATATGTACAGGAAAATGTAGATATATACAGAAAATTGCAGGAAAATCCAGCAGAGAGGAAAAGCATAAATCAAAAATATATTGTATCATATACATATATGTGTGCACTTATATATATACATACATATATATATATATATATATATATATATTATATTATATTATATATATATATATATATATATATATATATATATATGCACACAGATACATACACATATACACACACTCACACACATATAATCAGTGAAGAACAGCTGAGAAAGTGGGAGAAACAGGCACTATTTCAAAACAGATATCTGATTTTTTTTTCGAATATCTAGAGAAAAAAGTTTCACAAAACCAGCTTGTGGGCTTTCGGTCAGTCTTTGTTTGTTTCTCGTGTCAGCTGAGTCTCATTTGGACACTAAAGGCAGTCAATAAATCATTCTATCATGCACATAATAATGGATTAATCCAAACAAAGGGATCGGACCAGACGTTAAGAATGTAGTTAATGTCAGTGAAGTACAGCACAATGGCAGACAAACGTTGAACTCTGGCCGACGGAAGCTGATAGATAATGAGAAATAGATAGGAAGAACGGAGAAAGGGAAGAGAAAGGACGTATAACTGAGACTCAAGGTATAGAGACAGAGGAAGATAAACGGAAGGCAAAAGAGAAAAGTTGATACAATGCAGATTGTCGACGAAAGGAAATACAAGGGGCGAGATCCTCAACGAAAGAAAGTAAGTGTGGCAAAGGGATGAAGCGTTAGAATATCTGAAGGCAAGATCAGGTCGAAAAGAAAAGTTATTTCTTTCAATCTAGATTTATTATGATAAATCATTGTCATTATTTTTATGATTATTATTCTCAATATTACATCACTAAGAATTAGAAATTGGAAGATTTTACTTTTGAGCGGAAGAAGGATAAATAGATTAGAACTTGACCAAATAGAAATAAAATACTGCAAACGAATGCTGGGAAGGACAGCGAGGCAATCAAGATATTTGGCGAGGGTTAGAATCTGAGCTCAGAAGGACGGTAATAAAAACATAAACGATACTCATGAACACAGGGAGAGAAGAGACAGCGCGGAGAGAGGAGAACAGAAGGAGAAGGAGGAGGAGGAAGACTTACCGGCGTCTGGTAATCGGGGGAGCCCGGCGGCCTCGTCTCTTCGGTGGCCGGGATATCGAGAATGTTCGACGCAGGGGCGGCGGCGTTCACGCCCGCCCCCTGCCGAGCCTCCTTCTGCAGGCGACCCATGTGGTGTTCGTGATTTTTGTAACATCCAGTGCCGGTCTGGCCAGCACGCATGGATTCCCCTGCCACCGAATTGGCATCTGCCTGGGACATGTTGTGACCTAAACCACCGAGAGAGACAAGACAGAGAGACATCACCATCTAAACAACGAGAAAGGGCCGGGGATGCTCCTTCCGGTGTCTCTCATCCCACTTGGGCCGCCTCTGCGATGCTTAGATTCGCCAGCCTCAGGGAGTCTGGCTTGGGTTCCTTCAAGGCAAAGAGAGAGCGCGTCTCAAGCTGACACTTGGTTGGTTCTCTTTCCTCTGATAAGTATGCAATGCTGACACTTTGTTCGTTTGATAAGTATGCAATGCTGAAGGGCCAAAGCAGGATACTAGCCATCGAGGCATCCCAGGACACTCATGCCTCGCTACAACACACTACGAAGGTACTAGATATGAACATATAAACAAACATGTCCAAACTAAACTAAACTAAAGGAGGTCACTGTCAAGAACAAGGTCACTGCCACTTATGAATTTTTAAAAAATATTATCTTCATTATCAGTCATTATTACTTTCTCTTTTTCTCTGACAAAATTAGAATACTATCAAATGTTGGGACATGAAAGGCTATAAAGGGAAAAAGAAAACAAAATAGTGAAACTACC
>NC_061820.1:24090950-24095950 GCF_019202785.1 Penaeus chinensis | reverse complement strand
AACATATAATGAAAATAAGAATTCCTTTTACAGTTTAATGCCAGGAAATGACACATATTCTTGCATCGAAAGAGAAATACACTTTCTGTATATACAATTAGAACATTTGACATTTTGGTGTGACGACGCTACAATCGGTACAACGGAAACACCATACAGCACTATTCCCTTGAGCTGTTATCAACTGAGTATGGTTAAAGTGTGAACATTTAGTGCCACACAAGCTTACAAAACAGAAGAACAAAGCTCATTACAGAACCTAGTCAGTGTTAGTGCTATCCATAATCAGTGAGACTCAAATAATCAAAACCACTAGTGAAATATAATTAGTCAAACATGCTTATTTGGACCCAGAGTCAAGCTACGTACAGAAAACTGTAGTTTGACTTTAGGTATGTGAATATATATATTTATATATTTTTTATCAATGATGCCCCCTCAGGACGCTTGCTTAGGTCTATAGACAATGGAGGCTGGACAGGTTTCTTATAGTACACATTACACATAAATTGTACACTGGAGAGGTGATATATTACATATACATATTTAAGGAATATATAGAAATGTGTATAGGAATTGTATATCTAATTGTGTATGTGAATGTATGTTACTAGGTGAAAAAGTCGAATGTTACTGGAAAGACCATATAGTGAATATTCTTATGTTTTCTATGTTTCGTGAGGTTCTCAGGGCAGTTTGATGACATAATATGAACACGAGAGAAAGAGGGAGAAAAGAGAGATGAAAAGTGGTGGGTTGTGAAATAATGAAGATAAGGTAAAGAGCAGACACATGAAAGCGACCAGATGTGGATATGGTAAAGGACAGATATTCGGCTGACGATCATGGTGACTTGGGAACCTATATGTCTCAAAAGCACATACAAAATCCATACTCCTGTCCAATGCTTGAACGGGGAGTGTGTGTATGTTTGCTGAGGGGCAGGGGGGCAACGCAGTAAATAAGATGTATTCCAGGAGCAAATGATGACCTGGGTATCATATTTTATACACTTTCATGATTCTACGTGTGGCGTGGGCACTGCGGGAGGGGAACACTGGATCGGTAAGTTGACTGGGGACGCAATTAATGGTTATAGTTGGTACAAGAGGCACGTGTACCTAGGGTATTCTGGTTAACGCTCTTGAAGTGGTTGTGAAGGTGTACTCTGAGTCTGAAGATAGTATAGGATTTAAGAATAAAGTGTGTTGTTGTTACAACGGTTTAAAAAAAAATCAGTAAGCCTCGTTTTAATCAATGTTTGCTGGAAAATATGAGTGTTTGTTGTGTGTATGTGTGTGAGTACGCCTGAAGTTCAGTTATATTCATATTTTATTATTTATGTTTGCTTTTACAAAAGTATTGAAACATTTGCGTGTTGGTTTTGTGTGTATACAGCTATGTGCGTGTGGCTAGCATGGCCTTTTGGGTGTGGTCATGACTGTTATGTTGTCATGACTCCTGGTCTACTAGAAACAACATGGTGTGTGTCTCAACTCACACGAATATTCACATATTCATATATGTATAAAAGAAGAAACTTATCTACAAACATTCACTTCACTGGTAAGAACACTACTCACCTACCATTGGAGGTTTGGACTTTCATAGTTATTTACGTATTACTCAAGCTCCAGCGAAACTTAGAAACGTACGTCAGAATCACCAACGATTGTGGAGAATTACGAAAAGATGAGGAAGCCAGTCGCCATGTAATACTTAAGGGGGACCTTTGGAGAGAGCCTGAGGTAATGGGCGAGTGTGAGAGGCTCAGGTAATGGCAATGAGGTAGGGAAGTTAAGCTTAAGGTACTTTGGTATGGAGAAACTTACATAAATGGAATGGAATATGTATGGCGTTAGGAAACAAAATGTCAGGGCAACGAAGATACTGGTCTGTCTCGAGTCGCAATAGGCAGTTCCAACATCAGCATATGAGCATTTGTTGACCAGTGAAGTTTATTTCCATTGTATGAGTAAATCAATTTAACTTCAAAATTTGCTTATCTTTTCCCTGTGGAATCTATAAATGATCAAGCTTTTTTGACGAAGCGTTCAAATTTTATTAAGCCTTCTTTGATATGGAACTGCACAAATGAAGTAAATAAGAATCGAAAAAGTGATAGAAAATGAAATGTCGAGCGTGGGTAAGGAGTAGTGGAATAAGGAATGCTTGTGACAGCGGACGAATTAATCAAGACATAAAAAGAAGCACGTAACCAATGGCAGTAACAGTAAGCAAGGGGGAGATAGAGTAAAAAACGAAAGGAAAAATCGAAATCAGTGAGCGAGTCAAGGAATGAGTGGACAAAACAATGAGTGTTTAAATGTGAAAAGAACGACGAAGCTAAGCAGATCATTAGTCTGCATGACAAATGGCCCCAAAACAAGAAATCACTAATGAAACCAGGAGTAAAAAAGGCTAATGCAGTCACGACTCATAAAACTGCTAATGGAATGAACTTTGAATGCAGAGGTTTAAGAGAAACTTAATGTGAGGAACGGTTATCATCTGACTGGAAATTCAGGGACCCAGATGAGGGAGGGCGGGGAAACCAAGTGGATGAGCTGAATAGGAGATGAGAGGAAATGAGGTAGTGAGACTGGAGGGAGAACGTTTCGAGCAATGAGGAACTAATAGTATATCTCGGTGTTCAGATTCTCATGAGAGTAAATGAGGGTGGAATATGTGAAAGGTCGATCAGTTTTTCATCGGTTGTCGGAGTAGGAGTGTAAGCTTGTAAGCGGTTTCAAAGAATAAAGGGAGTGTACAAAGAAAATAATGATCAGGGCGAATGCTGCGGAGAAGCGTCGAGAGAGGGCACCAGTGCCACGTCAGCGGAGGCCCCCTGTGCCACCTGGGTGTAGCGGTGAGACCCTCCTGTAGGAGAGTTCGCCCGGCCCAGGGAAGGCCCTCGAAGGGAGCCTCCGCCTCGTGAGCCCAGCAGCGAGCGCGCAACGCTACCTGTGTCCACGATGACGTCCACGAGGTCCATGGACTTGGCGATGGCGTCACGGAGGTTCACGTGGTGGAAGGAGACGATGGATCCTTCCCGCTTGGCTCTCTCGAGGGCCTCGCGGCGCTTGAGGGCCTTCTCGCGTCGCATCTGATTCTTGTAGAACTCGGCGAAGTTGTTGACGATGATGGGAATAGGCAGCGCAATGACCAGCACACCACAGATACAACACACGGACCCAATGACCTTGCCCAGGGGTGTGATAGGATACATGTCTCCGTACCCAACCGTCGTCATGGTAATACCCGCCCACCAGAAAGTCTCTGGGATACTTTTGTACACAGGATTTTCGTCTTTTTCCGCAAAGTAGCAGAGACTCGAAAAGATTAACACGCCCATAGCTAAAAACAACATCAACAAACCTAATTCCTTATATGAATTTTTCAGTGTGAAACCCAAACTTTGAAGACCCGTCGAATGTCGGGCTAGCTTAAGGATTCTGAGAATTCTCATGATTCTGAAGATTTGAACAATTCTTCTCACATCCTGGAACTGGTCTGTGTGTTTGTTGGATTCTATAAGGAACAAGGAAACAAAGTAAGGGAGGATGGCGAGTAAGTCTATAACGTTCATTGCCCCTTTAAAGAATTTCCACTTGTTGGGGCTTGCGGAGAACCGCAGAAGATACTCGAGTGTGAACCATGTGATACAAACGGCCTCCACCATGGCCAGTTTCTCATTGTCTCCTTGCTCCGGACCCTGAAAGCTCGGCACAGTGTTGAGCACGAGAGCGAGCGTGGACATGACGATGAAGATCACGGAGATCACAGCCAGCACCTGCGGAAACCAAGAACCGAAACCGTCACCCGAGTGCTCAGAGGCCCTAGCCGGGTTCCTCTCTCCTGTGGGGGCCGACCTGCTCTTGCCCTCCTGCCTGCGCCTGCTCCTCCTCCTCCTCCTCCTTCCTGCTACTCCGGAGACAAGCAGGCTCAGCAGGAAGGTACAGTGCCACCACCGCTAGGCCAGTGTTGCGAACAGGTGCTCCGTCAGCGTGAGTGCAAGACTATCAACAACTCCCCACGACTGGGCGAAATGAATTTTAAAAATTGTGTAAAAAGCCAAGACCACTAAAACGGTATTGTGTAAAAGAAACTGGAACGCAAATGGAAAGAATTTCAAAGAACACTGGGATCGTTGCTGTCTGGAGAACAGAGGAGATGCACCAAATAAATCTGAAATCCGTAGGCTCTCAAGTTAAACATAATATACGAAATCAGATTTTAATCATTTATTTTCCTTATTAGTTTCATAACTTCAATCATGTTCAGTTACAATATACATTTGATTGCATGATTTTTTTTTTTGTTGATGTTCACCTTAGTTTATAATAATTTTCACCGCCTTCGCAGAATCATTATATTTCTATCACCATTATTGTTATTATCACTGCTATTATTCTTGTTATTGCCGTTATTATTATTATTATTATTATTATTATTATTATTATTATTATTATTATTATTATCATCAATATTATTATTATCAGTATCATTATTACTATTCTTACCATTACCATTATTATTACTATCGTTATTATTATCACTATTGTTATTATTATTGTTATTGTTATTATTACTATTATTATCGTTGTTGTTATTATTATTATCATCATCATTATTATTATTATTATCATTATTATCATCATTATTATTACTATTGTTATCATTATTATCATCATTATTATTACTATTGTTATTATTATTATTATTATTATTATCATTATTATTGTTGTTGTTATTATTGTTATGATTATCACTACTAATATTATTTTTATCATCATTATTATCATTATCATCCTTATTCTTATTACTGTTATTATCATTATTATTATCGATAGTATTACTATCATTATTACCAGTATTATTATTATCATCATTAGTATCAATGTTATTATTATCATGATTATCATTATCATTACCATCACCATCATACTTTTATTATCATTAGAACTGTTGTTGTTTTTTATCGTTATTAGTTTTTTCTT
>NC_061820.1:24075950-24085950 GCF_019202785.1 Penaeus chinensis | reverse complement strand
GAGGATGCATGTAGGGGCCAATGTTAATCAAGACCCAAGAGCACTCGGGAACGGCCGACCTTACCCAGGGCTTTGTGCTGATAGGCAAGTTAGTCCACTAATTACACAGTCGTCCTTCTAGCTTGAAAAATTGTGCCCTAAAATAGATGTCTATCTGATATTTTTTCTCTAACCTACTCACAAAAAAAAGTCATATTTGTGTTGTTCATTTGTCCCTAATCCACGTACTTTGCAGTACATATAGGCCTATGAAAGGAAAGAAGGAATTAATTACTCATCGGCAATCATAGGAAAGGTTGAGACAAGAGAAAAAGATGATTGCTAAGAGCCTCAAGGTTTTCCCGGCAAGGCAATGCACGCACGGACATGTTAGTCACGTGGCATGAGTGCTTTCCTCAACCAGCTCCGCTCTGGGAAGCCTCTTGTCTCTCTCCTCACCCAAGGCCAAGGGACCTGGGCGACAGGGACCGGCCAACAGAGCGAAGATCCTCAAGAACCCTACGCAGGCCTTCGCTACTTCGAAGGTCCTGCCAGCCGTGTTTGGCGCCGTGATCCGAGAGGACCCGGAAGACGGTCCGAGCGTGGCGGGCGAGGACCTTCGAGGTAAGGAGGGCGCAGAAACGGCAAAGAAACAAGAGTCGCCGCTACAAGACAGCAAGCAGGATAGGTAAGCTACACCTGGCGTAACACTGTAAAGGGCGAGAGCGAAGTGACCCTATAAAGGATTGCCGATCGCGGAAGAGTAGAAGTACGTTTCGACGACACATATCGTGGCGTCACAAGGCGATGCTGTGAATGCCCTGAGCGTGCAGATCTCATGCGGCACTGTGATCCTTGCGGTCATTGCGCTGAACCCCTCCCCGCACCTGGCCCCCCGGTACGGCATGGCGGGTCACCCACGGGCCGCCTGGCCCGGATGAGGCCGCCCCTCTGCCGCCCGAGAACACGTTCAGGGGTAGATGGGCGGCGTCCGGTCCCGGCTGCAGCGTCTCGCCCGCATAACATCACCCACGTGCGGACGAGTCGCCTGGCCCGCGCGGACGCAAGTGTGCCGAGGGTGGCCGGCCATGCCGTCGAGGGGCGCTCAAACCCACCACACACAAGCGGTGCGACACCTATACACCGCGCGGCGACGTCCCGCCCGGCCGCCCACGCCGCCCACCTGGCGCGCCAGAAGCAGCGGCGAGGGGGAGGGGGGGGACGTCGCTGCGCCTCACATCAGTGCGCACATCGACATTAATGTGGCTGCTGAGGGTTTCTGCGCGGCTCTGTCCTGTGCCAACTTCGGGTGAGGGAAAGGTGAAAGGGGAAAGGAAAGGACGGGAGGGACGGAGGGAAAATGAACCCCCCCGGAAAAAAAGCACAGTCAAGAGCCGCGCAGACCCTCCTGGCAGCGCAGTCTGCAAGGAATGTGGTTGTCTCCAATTATCATTAGGAACCATCAAATGAAATATCTATACGGAACATGAATACATTTCTATATCTAAACACAAGGATAAATATCTATATACATAATACTGATACTATAAATCTACACAGATATCTAATATACATATTTACACGACATATACCTGTTATAGAAAGTCATGTGGCCTGGATAGACAATTTTGCAATTACCTTTTGACTAACAAAATGGCCAACGAAAGGTAAATTTAAAGAAAATATACATCAAACACACTGTCATACCTTATATCGAACAGCAAACTCTTATAACCATCTTATCTCACTCAGAATACAATCTGATGAGTCTGCCATGCTTCCCTAATCTGTCTGGAGAAATACTCCCGCCCTCTGTCATGGGCGTCCTAGGCCATTTCCTATTCAAGTTACGTCCGCTAAGTAGCAATAGGGTGATTAATTTCCCGGGCTAATGACCTGCAAAGGATCATAAGAAAGGGGAAAGAGGCCAGTGGGTTACAGAAATTCGGTGTGAACATAAGCAAGGTTGTCAAATATCGAAAGTCGCTCATCCCTTTAAGAGAAAGGAGTTAGGCAGTTACTACTATTCCTTATTTACCGATTCTATCCCCACTGTGTCCGTATCAAGCTCTATTTCTTATCTGCTTTTGCGTTTACTACTCTTTCCTCCATTTACCCCTTTGTTTTCCAATTCACTTCCAAAATCCTTGCAGATCTTAGTTCCTTCATCCCCACGCTCGTATCCCTCTAAACCTACAATACCCTAAACACCCCTTCTCCCCTAACCCAATTTCCCTTTTTGCAATAGTAGGTATTTCCTCTCTCGTTATCCTCCCTAGGGTTCAACTGTAATTCTTATGCAGTCGATTGCTACCTTTGGTTAGCTATACATAGCCAGTTCTGCAGATTATTTTTCCCCTTATTATAATGATTCGTCTCCTTCTCTTTCATTCTTGTCTGCATCAGTCTTCTCGTCGCTCATTCTTGAACTCCCGTCTTCCACTATCACAAGTCCTCTCTTCCCTCAAGGATACACAGAGTCTCACAGACGTATTAAAAGGAGTGAGTTAGAGCATGGGTCTATTTCCGGTTGAATGGCAGGGTCGGGGAAGTGAACAGCGACAGGGGGGGGTAAAGGGAAATATGGTGCTCCTTAACCAACTCGAAAAGGTCTTCGCGAGGTCTTTGAAGATGAATTCCAGGCAAAGGGTATCAATGGGAAAGAAATATGCGTTGGGTGAAGGAGCTATTGTCAGAGACAGTTCGAAAGGAACTCATGACATGTGGGGCAGTTTTGAATTGCGAATAGAGATCTGGTATCCAGAAATATTTCAAAACGAATCAATAAAGAAAGAGATAACGGAGGGGGAAATGAATACGAGAAGACGGGAAAAAAAACTACTAACATAAAATACCCACTCTTTCTGAAGCGAATTTAGCGTTTACTCGGAAATCTCGGTCAACGGACATCACCCCAATGTCTCAGATGAGGAACGTTGACGCTTTACAAATATTTCGAGAACGTCTATTCCTAAATTTGAGAAATATGTCATACTAGGGATACCAAGGGCAAGATTAATACGTATCATTTTATGTTCAATATCTAATAACCGATGGAACGAGGAAGTTTAATAAACGTCAGACTAAGATCGATTACGGGAGGAGAGAAATTTCATCGATTCGGTATCTCTATATCAATGTGCTATAAACGGTACATGGATATGGACGTCGGTGTTCCTGGCTTGTCTCGTGATTTTCTTCCTTTTAAAGACGATACCCATATGATGTGTTTCATCTGAAAGTGATTTACTGTACAACATGTATTACATTCTTATAGAAAATTACATTTCATTTTAAATAGGATGATACTTTTTTTTAAGTTATGAAAAAAAATCATGTGTACTCTCCCCCAAAACGATAGGGCTGGTAATCTCATGTAAAATACAAAGGCAAATGATAGTTTCAAAATGAAGTAAAATGAAATAAAATGAAGTTCATATACAGAATGTGGGTTTATGCAATAGACGGTCACATACACATATGTGATATATTCATTTTTTTTTAAAGATGAGCCCTGTTATATTTTCTGTGAATAGCTTCTGCTAAGCAATGCGCAAAGGCCATTAGATACGGACATATAAAATGCGGACGGACAAACAGACAGCCAGCTAAAACAACACTAGATACTAAAAAAAATAAACCGTCTAAAGAAAAGACGAATATAGAACAACACGAAACAGACTATTACTTTGCCTTGAGACAAAGAGTTACTTGTTTAGTGTTTATTCAGTAAACACAAAGTCAAAGATTCAGAAACAAGCTGAACATTTTTTTTCTTCAGGTATTCCTTTTATCTATTATATTTATATATTTACTTGGTTATACGCAGCGTAATTCTGTCATCCGCTTTACGTCCATTGAGCTCTTGATTTTAGTGAGGTCAATACTCTATAATCACTAAAGGGAAATATAATATCTCGGCCAACTCGGTGCTGCGTTACCTCGAAAACGAAGAAACAGAGAGAGCGAGAAGGGGGGGTGAAGAAATATCGAGAGTTAATGCCGAGAAGAAATGTAAATAAAAATGCATCGTAAAGAAAAAATGAAGAAGAATTGACTTAGCGCGGAAGTATTGCGGAAGAGGGACAAGAAAAATCGAAAAAAGAGGAAGGGAATGAGTGTAGAAAGGAAGGGGAAGACAAGGACATAGTGGCGCCTCGTCTCCCTGTCGCCCATCGATGCAATCAATGGGAGGAGCTGAAGACACATTCAATAACGTCTCGTGACTTAGCACTGTTAGAGGAAGAGGGAAGACGAAGACCAGAGAGAGATATGGATAGATTAATATATATATATATATATATATATATATATATATATATTGCATACACACACACATATACTGCACATGCACACACACACACACACACACACACATATATACTGCACACACACACACACACACACACACACACACACACACACACACACACACACACACACACACACTCACACACACACACACACACACACACACACATACACACACACACATATATATATATATATATATATATATATATATATATATACTGCACACGCGCACACACACACACACACACACATATATATATATATATATATATATATATATACTGTATACGCGCACACAGACACACACACACACACATATATATATATATATATATATATATATATATATATACTGCACACGCACGCACACACACACACACACACACACACACACACACACACACACATATATATATACTGCACACGCACACGCACGCACACACACACACACACACACACACACACACACACACACACACATATATATATATATATATAGAGAGAGAGAGAGAGAGAGACAGAGAGAGAATGGGAAAGAGACTAAACAAACTGAGAAACAGAAGAAGAAACAACAAAAAGTAAGAATCACACAGAGAGGGGATCAGGAGCAACAAAGTGGTTGGTTCTCGAGATCACGGAGCGCCGGGAAGGGGAGGGGGGGGGGGGGGGCATCCAGACATAAACATCGAGGAATTCGGAGATCTGGATGTCCAAGCGGGAAGGCAGGTCACATCAATCCGAGTATGAACCACAAACGTTTAAACAATGGAGGGGCAGGGAGGGTGAGTCTCGAGCTGAGCTAAGGTTGAAGAAGAGTAATCGGACTTACGAAAACGGGCGTTTAAACGAACCGAGAATGGATTAAGGAACCATGTAACGCGCAAACTATAGTCATAAAGAGGGAACGATTTCTGCGACGCTGATTGGCCGAGGAAAATCTATTCATCCAATCAACGGCTTCCACGTATGATCTTTGGGGAACCGTTATTACATCATTGTAGAATATGGCCAATCTTCTACGAATGGAGAACCAAGTCACTATTACGAAACGTCTTGGGGTCAGATCAAACCGAAGGGAACTGTGTCGTGACTATGCATGGCTATAAAACGCATCGATCATGTGAATGACGGACGCAGGTAAAGATCGCTTTATGGCACTCCTTTGATAAAGAAATGGGGTAATATGGCATTAATTTCCCCTTATTTATGCAAATCAGCGAAATTTTACCATTTGTAGATTATCTGTCGGCACCTATGTCAATACGCCTACGGACATTTGTATATTTCTTAAAATATTTCTAAGAAAAATAAACGAAAGACACGCTATACGAATATGGCAGGCATCAGAAGCGCATTGAGGCATTTATAACATTATTTTAAATTTCAACAGTGTGTCAAACGAGTTGGAGACAACCACATTTTAACAACAACACAAAATCAAAAACCTGGTAGAGGCAACATGTCTTCAATATTCTGGCAAACTTCCAGATTAAAAAAAAAAAAAGAAACAAAAAAGTCGTGAATTTGGGGCTTCGATGCGACTTGCGTTATGTACAGAGCTGTTAAGTCATGCCTCGTAAAGGCTGAAGAGGAAATAACATGAACAGGGAGACAGATTCATAATGAAACAAGCCATCGAAGGGGAGGGGGGGGGGGGGCGGTTGAAATCCGCTGAAGAAGGGCTTTGGTGGGGGAAATTCACTGGTAACAAGCTTATTAAAAGCACAGTTTAACAGTTGAGTTGGGGAGGGGGGGAGGGGGAGGGGTGAGGGAAGGGGAGGGACAGGTTGCCTCTATTTGACACAACTACATCAAGGTTACTCACACCAAGAAAAGATCGAGGTGAAAGAGTACGTCACGAGGTGTGGAGGGGGGCGGGGCCTAGTGGGCGGGGAAGGGGGTTGCCATAGAAGTGGACGGGGTGACCAGAGGTTTCCCTCCCCCCTCCCACCTCCGATCCATTTCCCAACCCCGCCAACCCCGTGACGTTCTCTTGCAATACGAACAATACATGATCACCAGGAAAGCGACAGCGAAAGAGGGAGATTTGGGTGAAGAGAATGGTATACTGATTATCCTGGTTAGAATGGAATATTGGTTATTATCTGAAAACCAAAGTCAGCGAGAGGACACAGACTGTATTAAAGAATCATTATAAGTCAAGCGTCTACACTAAGACAACTTCCGTCGGGTTGGATGCGTTGGTCCATTTTATAAATGCAAAGTTAAAAAAAAAAATGTAAAGGAAAAATCTTTGATATCAAAATAAGTCGAGAGCACAGAAAAATAACGATTTAAAGAACTGCATCATATTTGTAAACTCTCCGATTGAAAAAGAAGAAAATCATATTCTCAAAAATATATAATTTATATAGGAAAAAGAGCCAACGCATCCAACAGCCATCGGAGAAAACAGCGCACCACCAGAAGCGTGCATGTTAGTCAGTAATAAGAGATAGTGTGACAATCAGGTGTTGCAGTGAGCCCTGGATCCTGCTAGACTATTCACCCTTTCGCTAACACACTCTCTGTCCTCAGTGTGGTACCGTGAACTCACAGCTCATACTAGATGCTCACTAAACATACTGCTGCACATCAAAGGAGTGATGCAGGTCCTTCTATTCTTGTCTTTTTACAATTATTTCTATTGTTCTGGTACCAACATGGAATGAAACTACCTACGTGGTAATTGCTATTGATGAAATATCCATAGGGAAATGTGCATAGAAATAAATACAAAAGCTAAACTAATATACGACTGTGTATTATATTAATATGTTAGTCTACACCTGAAGAGGGCTGAAAGAAAAAACTTTAGGGAAGAGTATTAGCCAAACGCACATTTACACATTGAAATATGCACTGAAAAATTGTGGAATAAATGGGAAAACAATAAATAAAACAATCCTACAGTACACACGACAAAAATGGTTATGAATTATTATGTAACAATCAGATATATATATCTTTAAGCCAAATGACATTAAAGGAATTATTAGAAAAGAATATTATCAAGATTATAGTGATCTGAAAAAAAAAAAACATCTTGAATAAAGATTAAGAGGAAAAACATTAATATAATAAGGATGTGCAGAAAATGTGAACCGTTTTGCACAATTTTTTTTTTTTTTTATATACCACCTGGAAGACTTCACCAACGGAATTGTTAAAAATTACAAATCAAGAGCAGAATCGCCTACTCCAAACAGTAAAAAAAAAAAAAAAAAAAAAAAATATAAGGAAGACGCCAATAATTTATATTTACTCAAAATGCTTGGGATACTCCTGGCTAAACTATTTAGTCACAGAAAAAGCACATCTAGTTTACATATCATGGAACAACACTATTGATAGATGAGGGTCCGTTATGAGTTAAATTTGTCTATTCCTTTTGTCGGCTTCACTACAATTCTCACTGATTTTGCTCTGTTTTGCCCTGTAATTCATGTTTCACATTCTTAAGTTTGAGTATGAAACGCACATGAATATGATTTCACGTGTAGTTTATTTTAAAACTTATATCCAAGAAAGTAGAAATCACTAACTACGGTAACGGTAACCCACTGATGTGAGAATAGCTTGACAAATACAATATTCTCAGTGTGTGTGTGTGTGTGTGTGTGTGTGTGTGTGTGTGTGTGTGTGTGTGTGTGTGTATCTGTATATACATACCCCATATATATATATATATATATGATAGATAGATAGATAGATATAGATACACTATAAATGTATATATATATATATATATATATATATAAAACGCCCAGAATGTGGATGTGTTGAAAGTAAATTCCAAGGCCCGTGTTTTGGTCCCTCCGCGTACGACCTGAGCTGAATATGTGACGACAGAACCCACATGCCAATCACACTCACTGGCTGACCATACCAGGCAGCACAGATTTTATTCTCCGGAGAATTTTCTTTTATGTTTGTTTACGTTCCTTCATCGTAGGTTTTATCATGTAATTTCCGTGTGGATAAAGAGAAAGCGTGGATGTATATAGATCCACGGATATATATTTTTGAAAATCTGACAAGTTGTACCTTCACGATTTATAAATTAATAGGAAAGGAAGTGAGTAAGAATATTATTCTCTTTCCTACAGCGCACGAACAGTACATCGACAGTGCTTCCTTCTCCCTCGTGTACGGCTTGGAAAAGGACGCCTTACGGTTTCCCGCCACAGTAACGATGTTCAGATGGATGGCTCCACCAGCGCCATCTATCTTCCTTTTTTTCCCTTTCGAAGTATATTTTCTGTTCGGTCGCCTATACATTTCCCTTCCCTTTGTCGCGTGGGTTTCGATTCTCGCTTTAAACTTGGTTGAATTCTACGACTTGGCGTGGCCTTTGTTACGTGGCCGCCCGATTCGTCTTCTAGAATCACTCCTTGTCTTTGTTTATTCTGGAGAAAGCGATCTGAGTTTCGTTTCCAACAGAGAAAACACAGCAGAAGAAGAAAATGAAAAGACGTTGGGTCGCTTTCCTCCGAGCGTCGATGGCAACTACAAGCGGCCCGACCCTTGTTAGGCCTGAGGAGCACGAGTTCATAGATTTTTTTTAGGGTCGGGAAACTTTATAAGCCCTCGCTTACGGATCCCCCATTGACATGCCACGGAGCGGGATGACAGGAGGGCGAGGGAGGAAGGAGGCGGAGCAGGAGGCTGCTACAGGAGCTCTACGAAGGCTAAGACTGTTATGCTCGAAGTGATATATTTTTATCATTAATTTTCATGTGTAAAGAAAATAAAACTGGTTGACAGGTCTAAGGACAGACTTCCTGAGACAAGGTCTGCTCTGAGCTCTTTCTTGGCAGCCCCAACACTTGTCGTGTGACTTGTTTAAATATCTCAAAAGCGACAGAAAATATAAACAAGTCAGCAGGACGATAAAGCCCAAACGCCACTGATTCACGTCTTTAAAAATGCAAATGATCTATTCAGCGAAATGAGCCGTATTGTGGCGAAGATGATAATGGGGTCGGGCCTTCTCTCTTGAGGCGCGGGGGGCATGCTGTGTATGTATATTTATGTATGAACAGTATAAATTCACACATAAATACGCACACACACACATATACACACCCTCTCTATCACACACACACACACACACATTTACACACATTTACACACCCTCTCTCTCTCACAAACACACATACAACAAATTCATACGTATGTGTGAATGTATGTATAGATGTACTCTGCGTGATGACGTTTACGTAAAAAATGGCAGAGGGAGAGAAATGACGGCGATAGCGCCGGTTTTATGCAGCCAAGCAAAATGTTTCGACGTGACTATCTGTTAAAAGTCTCATTTCCTGCGAACCAAACGGCCTTGGCTGCCAGCGGGTCGCGGAGGACAAATGCATTTGGACGCAAGATCGCTTCTAATGAAACTATAAAGGAAGATGGAGGGAAAAAAGGGAAAAATAAAAGAAAGTTTAGCGGCAATGATCATAGCTAATCATTAAAGAAATATCTCGAATCAGTTTTATGTGAAAATCGTTTTATGAATAGAATAAGAGTCTTAAAGAAAAGGCAGAAGAAAAAAGTATGAGAATTTGCACGTTGCCTTGAGACCTGAACGTTTCGCATTAGTAAAATTTTGGGTCATGTATATTTCCATTTTATGATGAATCTTATGAATACAAATTGTGATTCCTGTAGGACGATGCTTAAGAAATGTGCTTAATTATGATTTGTA
>NC_061820.1:24060950-24065950 GCF_019202785.1 Penaeus chinensis | reverse complement strand
GAAAAGAGAAAAGGACCGAAATGCGAGGTCGTGTCATGCGGGGAATGTTCCGGCATGAGGACAGTCATGAAACATTCACAGGATGGAGGGGGACTTAATGATTGCGAGTGAGGGGGAGGGAAGGGGGGGGGGGTGTAAATGAGGGACATAATGGCCCTCTAGTAGCTTTTGGAGGAAGGGGAGGGGCCAGGGGAAGGAGGGGGGAGGAGGGACAGAAAACAAACAAAGAAACGAAAGGGAAGCACACACAGACACACACACACACACACACACACACACACACACACTCATATATATGTACATATATTTGTATATATATATATATAGACACATATGAATGTATAGTAAATGATAGAGAAATTAGGAGAGCATGAAACAAAATTACTTTGTGAAAAATATATAGTCTAACAATCGTTACACATTCCTTCCATGCATGTTTCACGACCCCCCCCCCCCCCCCACCCCTCATTCGACCATTCTCTTCCACAAATTATCTGTCATTCTTTCGCTGTACTCCTAGAGTCATCATTACGTTGAAACGACATCTGAATTGTGTGATTTAAGAAAAGCGTAAGGCACACATCTTTCTATCAATCTCTCTCTCTATCTATCTATCTATCTATCTATATATATGTACATGAATATATGTACACCTACATCAGTACAATAAAAATCTAATTTCCTCTGATCACGAAGAGAAACACCACAAGATTCATAAGACCGACAAGATGTACTTTTTTCATAAGTGTCGCCAAGTAAATTCCTTCAGATTGCAATACAGTTCCCTGGAAACGAAGACACACGGAGTTGAACCCTGATATTTAGGGCGATTCGTATATTGTTTCTCGTGAAATTTACTCTGAGATGAAGCGCTCTTTCCTCTTTATCTTTCGAATGAAGTTCATAAATCCTTGGGAAATGTAAACCGTAAGTGGAGCCATGCAGAAGAATAAGCGCCGGTTCGAATGATAATAATTCATAATGATAATAGTAATAACAGAGACAAAATCCCGTGGAGAGAATTCCAACAAACACACCTCGACTCCGCTGTAATTCACCAGCAAAGCTACTGGAAATCCTCGAGAAATCTTGCAGAATTACAGCTAGACAAACGCAAAACAGTAAATTCTTTTTCCGCTCTGGGGCAAAGTATTCCCACAAGATTATGTAATACATTTTCGTATTACCTTCCTGTCGCCGATAAAGCCTTTGCTTATGATGCTATGAGTTGTAACAGCAAAAAAGTATAAAATTTATGGAGACTGCAAATCCTCCTTTATGGTTTATAGGTCTGGGTGTCCCTTCCCCCCTCCCCTACGCCTACTTCGCAGTCTTACCAAGGCCGCGACAAACCCGCGGCATTAAACCGCCATGAGCGAACACCACCCCCAGCGCGCCGAGGGCTCCCGCGACCGCAGATATGAAAAACAAGAGCAGAAGAACCCCGGAAGTATTCGCGGCCC
This sequence comes from Penaeus chinensis, assembly GCF_019202785.1. Taxonomy (NCBI): domain Eukaryota; kingdom Metazoa; phylum Arthropoda; class Malacostraca; order Decapoda; family Penaeidae; genus Penaeus; species Penaeus chinensis. Next base: position 24,064,487 of record NC_061820.1, on the reverse strand, counting down.
ACGATCTCTCCCTCGTGTATGAGTAAGATAAGGGACAGCGAGGGTGAGCGACGTGGATCCTGAAGGATGAGGAAAACTACTCAGCTAGATTGTATCGCGAGGCGACGGAGCCAGGCTGGCCAGATAGCCTGCGTCCCTACGTATCTCCCCGGCGCGCTGGCTCTCCGCTCCAATGGCCTCGCGCCCGGCCCTCACTTGCTTCGGAACGTCGCCGCCGAGGCTGGTATCAGAATCCGAGAACTCGTAATGTATGAAAGGCCCAGCGGTTATTCTTTCTTTCGCTAATAACAAATTAACGTTGGTTATAACACGGCCCACTTCACGGCCAAATGAAACTGCTTGCTCGCGGCTGGAGGGTTATTGCGTCAGAAATGTATCAATGTTTTTTTTTTTTTTTTTTTTTTTTTTTTTCTCATCCTGCGGACAAAAGGCGTCTTGGAAATGTGAAAACATTTCTGCGTTATATGAGCGAGTCGCCGGCATGCATACAGATTGCGGCCTTTCCAATGCTCTGCGCTGCCAGTACAGTGATTCTCCTTTTCCAAAACTGGAAGTTCAAATATCTAACAGTTTTATCATGTATTTGTTTTTCTTAACTAATTTCGCCATGGAAAACAGCCCGGTTATCTAAAATTTGACGGTACTTTTAACTGCCAGTATGTGTCATTTTTTGTACACGTGGGAGTCACGGGGAAAAGAGTGTAGTAAAAATGAGAAGAACGGCCGCCCAGAATATTAACCCAGGGCGGCCCAGTCAGCGCGCCCGCACTTGCCGCCGCTTCCGCTGTCACTGAGGCTCTGCTCTCCTGCTGCGATACATTAACAACTGCGGTAACAGGACACAAACAACGACTGTGGCTTTTATTTTTTCTCTTATCAAAAATATGGATTTAGTGTATATGGAAGGGAAATTAAAATCCGTCTCCTACCTTTTCGAATATATTATATAAATTAACATATTTTCGTTGGAGTGAAGAAGGGACAAGCGAGACGAGAGAACCTTCCGCAAGGGGGCGGGGGGGAGGGGAGGGGGCGGGGACTTCACAAGTTTTATTCTTTAACGAGTTCGCTCTCCTGTTAAACTCGATTATGACCGGCCACAAAGAAACGGGCCAAGATAAAAATCCCTTTTTCGAACACGACGCGCTACCTACTTCGCCCCCCCTTGCTCCTCCCTCCAGTGTCCCACACACATCGAAGGGAAAGACAGAGAAGGGAGCAAGAAAACGAAAGCTGTAGTGAACACACACGCACGTAAATAACCACACAGACAAACAAACACACACAGACAAACACACACACACACCCACACACATACTCGCGAGCACGCACGCACGCACACCCGAGGCGGAGAGGGACGATGCAATCTGTGCCTTCTCGAGCGCGACCCCGGCCCTCCGTCCGGGCGAAGCTGTTGTTTCTCCTTCGTCGTTTGTTTGGCTTTCTTTATTAGGCGGGAAGGGCGGCCGGGCGAGGTGAGGGGGGAGGGGAGGCATGGAAAGCCGTGCACTTAATATGCCATTATTTTGATCGTTCTCCTCTAATTAGAGCAATTATTAAATTCCGGCGAAGAATCATCGCGCTAACAATTTATCGCTGAGAATTATGCGGTATTCTCTTACTTCAACGTTTATGTATGTTTCTGTGTGTATATATATGTATATATATATATATATATATATATATATGTGTATACATACGCTCATATATATATACATATACACATATGTAATTTCAGGTGTCTGTGTGCGCGTTTATGTATGAACACGCACATACACTCACATATAGAGTTCCGAATATCATAATATGATGTACTGCACCAATACACACAAGCACACCAAACACACAGACATACCCACACTCGCGCACGCACGCACAGCCAGGCCATAAACTTGCGAGTGCGTGCGCCAAGCAACGCAATCACAGCCCAGGACGACCCACCGGCCAACCAGGAGAGACAACCGACATTCCACTTGCCAGCTCGACCCGGACTCAGCCGCTGCGAGGACCTGCATAGGCGTGGTCCGGTCCGGTGGGCGCCGCGGGGGAATCGAAGGTCCGGGCGAAGGAGGGCACTTCGGGGCCGAGGGAGGGAGGGATGGAGAGAGAGAGAGAGAGAGAGAGAGAGAGAGAGAGAGAGAGAGAGAGAGAGAGAGAGAGAGAGAGAGAGAGAGAGAGAGAGAGAGAAGAGAGATCGAGCGAGAGAGGAGAGTAAAAACAAAAAAGAGAAAGAGATAGTAAAAAAATAATAAGAGAAGTTAAAGTAAAAGCGAAAGAAAGAAAGGAAGAGTAGGGCAATAAAACCCGAGCAAATGAAATGAAAAGGGAATCTCGCAGGTCAGAGGGAGATCAAGCGGCGGGAGAGGCGAGGGGAGCGAAACCAAGCGAGGGGAAAAACGGGCTATGAGATGATAGCACGAAAACTTTGACGTAGGAATCAACGAACGAAGAAACTTTTCTCGAAGGAAGGGAAGACGATTCAGAGATTTCTGTCTTCTTTCAAAAAACGTAGAATGGAAAAATTTCCGAATTTGCATATGTTTTAGATGTGTATCAAATCCACTTCAAGCTGTTTCTATTCAAACTTCTCTTTCTTTCGGATACATCCGAGAAGAAGATTCCGGGAGAAGTTTTGAAAAATTTTCAAAGACATATCACAAAAGATTCCATAGAAATTTCCTCTATCGAGTTTACTGTTAGCCCATATCTATTCAGTGAAGTCCGTAATAATAATTCGATACCCTTACTTTAAGATTCATATTTATAATGAAAGTTTTAGGCGCTGTAATAAACCATTGTACGTCCAAGCACCGTGCTTCAAAAAAGGAGGTCAAGCTAGTCATTTCAGCACCTGTGGCTTGCGGTCACGTGACACAGCATAGCTAATTTACGCGCAAGAGAAATATGAAACCGCGAAAACGACACTCGCGTTTCGAGACCTCGATTCGGTCTCTCGAAAAGCGTCGTCGAGGCGAGTCGGAGGCAGGCTTCGTGTCGGCATTAATCTGAATTTACGATCCCGCGCAAATATTCCCAGCGGGAAACCAGACGCCAAAGTGTCATATTTTCTTATTCCGACGAAGATGGAAATTGAAGTTTCTACTGGAGAGAGAGTAGGGGAGGGGGGAAGGAACGGAGAGGAAGAGAGAGAGAGAGAGAGAGAGAGAGAGAGAGAGAGAGAGAGAGAGAGAGAGAGAGAGAGAGAGAGAGAGAGAGAGAGAGAGAGAGTAGGGGAGGGGGGAAGGAACGGAGAGGAAGAGAGAGAGAGAGAAAGAGAGAGAGAGAGAAAGAGAGAGTAGGGGAGGGGGGAAGGAACGAGAGGAGAGAGAGAGGAGAGAGAGAGAGAGAGAGAGAGAGAGAGAGAGAGAGAGAGAGAGAGAGAGAGAGAGAGAGAGAGAGAGAGAGAGAGAGAGATGAAGAGAGAGAGAGAGAGAGAGAGAGAGAGAGAGAGAGAGAGAGAGAGAGAGAGAGAAAGAAAGAGAGAGAGAGAGAGAGAGAGAGAGAGAGAGAGAGAGAGATGGAGAGAGAGAGAGAGAG
>NC_061820.1:24053450-24055950 GCF_019202785.1 Penaeus chinensis | reverse complement strand
CGGGGGATCAAAACAGCTGCAGGTGGAATGTCATTGTAATCTTGGGATGATGTAAAGGCACACACACACACAAACACATGCGCAGACACACAATCACACACATAAACTCGCGCGCGCGCGCGAAAACGAACGAAGTGCTTGGACAGTATGTCAACTATGATTATTTTTACAGTCTCTGGATGACAGATGTTTACCAATCATCTAAAAAATACATTTAAAGTCATGAAACTGTAGGTTCATTAAGTCCCTTTACACATAAACAATTTCCATATACTTCTGCTGAATATAAACGGGACTAATCATTTGCCCCCTCCCCCCCTAAAAAAAAAAAAAAAAAAAAAAAAAAATAGAGAGGAGAATCCAACCAAAAAGCTGTTGAATATTAATGACATTCAACCAGTCTTTAGTAAATAACCTTCCTGATAACCAATATTCGCCCCGAAGCTTTGTAGCAGCGGAGCGAAGAGACCGAAATCAGCCATTAATTGGCCGATGCCCGGAAGAGATCTCCAGCACGACGGTCCAGGTCAAGCGAGTTCATCCCAGGTCAATTAACTCGATCCTGTAGCAGCCCAGGTCACTTTGGGCGATTTACTGATAATGGATAGCAGAGACCTGATAAGAGCGATGCCACCAGCCGGGAGAAAGCGGGAAGGGAGAATATCGATACTCAAAGAGACGAGGAGAAGAGGGTAACTTTCGCTGCATTAAGATTCATGTCACGAACCGGACTCCTGTCTTCTCGTCAGCTTCCTTCCTTTGCCCCCCCCCCCCCACAAGCCTCCTCTCTTTTGTTTTCCTCGTTCTCTCCTTCTCCGTCTGTGCTCCTCTCTCGCCCCTCCCCAATTCCAATGGCGTTTCTCTCCACCCCTTTCTGTTCCCCTCCTATCTTCTTCTCCTCTTTCTCTCATTATTAAATCCTTCTCCCTCCCTCTTTTTTAGATTTGTTTCTTATGCCCTTTTCTCCTTCCCCTCCTCTCTCGCTTCCTCCGTGATTGTTTCTTTGATTTCTTTCTATCTTATTCTCTTTCTCTCCGTTTTCCTTTTTTTTTTTTGTCCCTCTCTTAACTTTTTTCTATTCGACCTTCTTTCTCTTCCCTCCCCCATTCCCACATTCTATATTCCTCTGTTCTTTCCTTCGCTGACTTCTTTCTTCCTCTCCATTCCCTATTCTTCCCACTTCCTCGCCCTCCCCCTCCCCTTTCCCCTCTCCCCCTCCTCTTCCTCGCTCTTCTTTCACCACCCCACTACTCTACCCTCCCCACCCCAGTCCCCATCTCTCCCCTCCCTTCCCCTCCCCACCCCCACCCTACCTCTTCCCTTCCCACTCTTCCCAACCCCTCCCCTTCTCTCCTTTCAACCTCTCCTCTCCTTCCTCTCCTTCGCCTTCCATCAAGCAGGCAAGAATTCCCCGCTGTGAGACTTTGGCGATAAAGATCTGATATAAATTTCTAAACACATTCTCCTCCCTACGTCGAACGAGCGTTGTTTTCATGCCAAGACGCGGCCGACATTACTCAAGATATCGCCGCGATCTCGAGAAAAGGAAGAAGGAGGAAGGGGGAAGCAGGAAGCAGGAAGGAGGAAGGAAGAAGGTGGAAGGAGGAAGAAGGAAGGAGGAAGGAGGATGGAGGAAGGAGGAAGGAGGAAGGAGGATGGAGGAAGCAGGAAGGAGGAAGGAGGAAGGAGGAAGGAGGAAGGAGGAAAGAGAAAGGAGGAAGGAGGAAGGAGAAAGGAGGAAGGAGGAAGGAGAAAGGAGGAAGGAGGAAAAAAAAATGGAGGAAGGAGAAAGGAGGAAAGAGAAAGGAGGAAGGAGAAAGGAGGAAGGAGGAAGGAGAAAGGAGGAAGGAGAAACGAGGAATGAGGAAGGACGAAGGAGGAAAGAGGGAATAAGAATAAATGAGAAAACGAAAAAAATGGGATGAAGAGAAAGAGGAAAAGTGCGGGGCCGGAGAAGGGGAAGGGGTGAACGGAGGAAGAAGGGCGGATAGGGAGATGAAGGATGAAAGAAAGTATGGGTTGGAAGAACTAGGTAAAAACAAAAACAAAATACAAGGCAAACAACAAAGGGGAAGGACAATAAATGAAATAGGCATGAGTAATTTATACAGAGAGAGAGAGAGAGAGAGAGAGAGAGGAGAGAGAGAGAGAGAGAGAGAGAGAGAAAGAACGAGATTGAGATAAAGGAAGCCACAGGGGATGGCGATGTGTCTTAGATAGTCTAGGGTTATCCTTTTCCACGTTTTATTGTCGTCCTCGATTCCCACTCTCCCTCATTCTTTTATTTAGTTTAGTATACCCTTCTAGATCTTTGTCAAGCTTCCTTCCATGTCCTTTCTGTCTTTCTCTCCCTTCCCCCCTCTTTCCTCTCCTTATCATCTTCCTCGTATTTGAATCTCCCTTTTCCTCTTCTCAAGTAGAGCTGGATTAAACATCGCACCCATTCATTATCAGTATTTTCCACATCCGTATTTTGTTTCGATATCTCTCTCTAAATCAT
>NC_061820.1:24033450-24035950 GCF_019202785.1 Penaeus chinensis | reverse complement strand
GCATATAGCTTGGGCGTGGGAAAGCATTAATACATTTTATATTCGGTTATGTGATACTAAATTCCAAATTTAGGATACAACATAAGTATATCTTCTAGGGCATCAGATGATATGAAGTAGTTACATAGTTCTCCGTACCTCATGCTAGGTGGCCTGAAAGGCTGTATCACATGGCACTCTGAGATATAATGTACAAGTGTTCGCTTATATTCTTCATTACACAGTTTACACTTAGTTTCTTCGACATTACAAACTGTACTGACCTGCCAATACAATCTATACCCAAGCCTGATTCTTGCAGTCACAACATCACACTGTCTTGTTCTTGTTTTATATAAACCATAGATGAAGGAATCTTGCCTAAACCGGTCATAGTGCTTTATGCTACAGCTTTCAGGGTGCTGAGAATTAATCAACTCAGTCAAGTCCTCTCTGAAGGAGGCTTTAATGATGTAGAAAATCCTAGAAAGAGGTATCCCAAGTTCTCTCTCCCAGAATCCATAGGGTGCGCTAAGCCAGCCTTGTGATATGAAACAGGGCTTGATGGTTCCGTAGATTTAAAGCTGCCCTGGTGATCACGACGCTTTCAAAATCCAAAAATATCGCAATGAGTGTAGATATTTTTGGAATCAAAAAGTCGAAACGCACTTCAAGAAACGATCCTAATAAAGAATTCTGGACGCATAAGCAAACACATCAATGATTTTACATACGTATTACTTCAAAAGGGAATACGCATTTGTATCAACGTGTTTCGGGAAGGTGTGGGGAGGGGAGAGGATGGGGGGTGGAATTCTCAAGAGTACACACACTTAGGCTCTCATTATTACGTCTATATTTAGGATCACGTCTTTGCACGTTTGACCTATTTCTGAACACATTACGCAGGGGGGTCGAACAAAAAGAAAGGAAGAAAAGTAAAAGAAAAGACTGAATATCAGTGAAATCTTGAACGGTCCATTCTGGTTATGAACGAGTAGCTTCGGGTTTTCGGCTTCTCGCTGCAGGCTACGGGGATATGTCTAAAAATAGTCACAAGGAATATCGGAGACTCCAAGATGCCCGCGTGTACCCTGAGAGCAAGTGTTTTTATTCAGTGAGATTGTTGCGTTTTTATCTTTATCAGTGTTACTATTATTAGCATTAAATGTTGTTGTTGTCATCATCACAATCATTATTATTGTCATCATTCTTATTGATATTATTGTTATCATTATTATTGTTGGTATTATTATTATCTTTGTCACCATTGTTGTTCTATTGATGTCTTATTGTTATTATTAATGTTGTTGCTTTTGTTGCTATTATTATTGTTATAATTATCATTCTTATCATTATCATTATTTTTATCATTGTTATGACAATAATAATAATAAAAATAATGATGATTATAGTGATAATAGTAATAATGATGACAATAAAGATAATAATGATGTTATTAATATAGATAGGATAATAATAATATTAATGATACTAACAATAATGATAATAATGACAATGATAATAATGATAACTAACATGATAAAAATATAATAATGAAGATGATAATAATAATAATTATTAATATCATTACTAGTATTAAAGTTTTTATTTTACTGATATTATCTTTATTATTATTTTTTTTCTATCTGCTTCATTTAGGAGTTTTTCAGGCTGTAAATATATACCAAGTGATCCGAAATGACAATATCTTCTCTCGATTTTCAGTGTCCTCAATACCAGTGTCCACACACACACACACACACACACACACACACACACACACACACACACATATATATATATATATGTATATATATGCTTATATATACATACACAAGCATATATGTGCGTGTGTGTGTGCGTAAGGTTGCGACATACACACACACACAAACACACGCACGTAAACGCAGACACACACTCACATAAACATAGGAACATACAAATAATCACACACACAATAATTAAAGGCCGTAGTCGATACCGTAACGCTTTACCAAGCCATAATATCTTACAAGACAATCGAGGAAATTAAATGGAAGATCAAATAGCCTACAATTTCCTTCTCTGTTTAAGCCGCTCGTGGGTAGGCTGGAACTTCTATTTCACTCATCTCCTTAATTCTTTTCTTGATTTTTTTTTCTTCCATTTTTTTTTTTTTTTTGTAAACGAGCTAATATCCTGGTTTCGTAACAAAACACTAATACCTAATAGACAGTCCCGTTGATTTAAAACTCTTCAGCTTCCGATGTAAAATGGAAAAAGGGCTTAGCCAATCAGAGACTTGTTATTCTCGTTTCTGGTTCCTGATTGGCTGTCTTTTGTGGCTTATCAAGAGAGAGAATTAAGCGCCAGGATACAGGAACGAATTAATGCTTTTATCATTATCATTAATGTAATTGTAGATGTACTACTACTTATTGTCATCATTATACATAATATTGTTATTGTTATTATTATTATTATTATTATGATTATTATTCTATTATTATTATTAATATTATCTTTATTATCATCATAA
>NC_061820.1:24018450-24020950 GCF_019202785.1 Penaeus chinensis | reverse complement strand
TAAATGTCATAGCATACGACAGTCCATTTATTTCCAAAGTCAAAGGGATATTGGGATCACAGGAGGCTCCCTTCTTCCCTCCTCTCCCTCTTAACCTTTCCCTTCTCTCTCCCTCCACTTCTACCCTCCTCTTTTCCCTTTTCGCACTCTGCCCTCTACCCCTTGCCTTCTCTTTCCCGTTTCCTTTCCCTTTCCTCTTCCTCTCACTTTCCCTTTCCTGCGCTGCTTCCCTCTTGCACTCTCAGCTCTTCCTTATATCCACTCCTTCCCTAACACTACATCTACCCCTCCATCTGCCCTCCTCTTTAACCTCCCCATCCTTCTTCGCTCCCTTAAACCTCCTCCTTCTACCTTCTGCCTCCCCTCTCCCATTTCCTTTCACTCTTCCTCTCCCTTTACTTTTCCATTTTCCGCTCCACCGCCCTATATCACTACCAAACCTTCTTTAAATTCTTTAAATTCCACCCACTCTGAGCCCTACACCTGCCCACTCTCACCTCCTTCCTCTTCCTCCTAAAATTTCCCCATCTCGTTCGCTCTCTTATCCCCTATCCTCTTCCCTTTTTTCTCTGAGCACTCTCTCCCATTCTTTTTCCTTTCTCCTTCCTCATCCCCTATTTTCCGTAAGTCCCCTTCGTTCCTCCTCTATAATGATAATAACAAAGTTAGAATAGGATTTTTATATGATGCATGTCTATGTATGTGTGTGTGCGTGATTCTCTAATATCTGTATTGACAATTTTATACCCATATGAAGTGACTTCAAGTCCGTAGTCAGGTGGAATATGATTTCCTGCATAAGTTCATCTCGCATCAAAATAAAGCAATTTTTAGAACCGGGTAATACAAAATGTGATATCAAGCGTAACATATGATGGTAATAGTATTAATAATACTGATGATGATGATAATAATAATTAAGATAAAAATGATACCATGATAAAAATAATGATAATGAAGATGACACTAATCAAGAGCAAATGTATCTATGATTTCATGAGGTATGCATGACGCTGTCAGGTGATGGATGCTGGTCATGGCTCAATGACCTAGTTGTCAGAAGAAATTAAGCTGTGTATTTTGAGATCTATGAGAGATTGACAGCGAAATCAATGAAACGAAGACAAAAAAAAAAAAAAAAAAAAAAAAAAAAAAAAAAACTAAGGCGAGAATGAATGATTAAGAAAGATAAGGACAGGGAGAAAGTGAGAATGATGATATAAATAGTGCGATGAAGTGAGAGCGAGAGAGAGAGAGAGAGAGCGAGAGAGAGAGAGAGAGAGAGAGAGAGAGAGAGAGAGAGAGAGAGAGAGAGAGAGAGAGAGAGAGAGAGAGAGAGAGAGAGAGAGAGAGAGTGAGAAAGAGGAGGGAGAGAGAAAAAGAGAGAGGAAGATAGAAAGAAACAGTACGAGAGAATGAGTGAAGGAGAAAGAGACAGAGAGAGAATGAGAGCAATCTAATAAATACCAAGGTAATTTCCCAAAGGCCAAGATGTTGTCGAGATTCAAGACATCAAATTAACGTGTTGAGGAACTTGTAATCAATTTACTGAGAGTGAGAATCCCAAACTTAAGACTTCATTGCATTTGTGTAAAAAAAGAAAGACAATCAACATAAAGAATAAAAAAAAAAAAAAGAAAAAAAAAGAGAGGGATCACCAAACAACTCGAACAGTAACGAAAAAAAGAATGAAGAAAAGGAGAAAAATACACATAAAAAAGAAAAGAAAGAAGAAGAAGAAGAAGAACAAATCACAGAAGGACAGACAACTAAAACACGAGACGAACCACAGACAAGAAAGAGGGCAGGTCGCTATCTCCGTCTCCCAGCACGAAATGAAGTTAGCGAAGGGGAAAACCTTAAATGCTAACGGGCATGTGTCAAAGATAATACAATTAAGACCTGTAATGAAATGAGCAAAATCCGGGCCAATTAAGGAGCGTTAGGCCTCATTTCGTCCAGTGCCCTGTGTCACTCGGAAGACGACAGGGCAGGAGGAGACACTGGGGAACAAGTGGCACTGTTTGGTAAGGTGGGTCAGTGCCAGACTAAAGAAGGAAGAAGGGAGGGTGCATTGGGGAAAAGGTGCGAAGAAAAGAAAAAGAAGTGGAGCGATTTGAGGAGAAGAAGGAAGTTAGAGAGGAAAGGTAAGTGGGAGGCTGACATATGGAGGAATTTTTTGGTGATTCTTCTTATGAGCCGAAACTCAAACACACTCAAAATATCCCTATTCTCTCTCTCTCTCTCTCTCTCTCTCTCTCTCTCTCTCTCTCTCTCTCTCTCTCTCTCTCTCTCTCTCTTCTCTTTCTCTCTCTCTCTCTCTCTCTCTCTCTCTCTCTCTCTCTCTCTCTCTCTCTCTCTCTCTCTCTCTCTCTCTCTCGCTCTCTCTCTCTCTCTCTCTCTCTCTCTCTCTCTCTCTTTCCTGCTTTCCATCCCCCCTCTCATCCCTCTTATCTGCTTACATCTCCCGAAATCGGGGCATCACGAGGTCCGGCGGGCT
>NC_061820.1:24005950-24010950 GCF_019202785.1 Penaeus chinensis | reverse complement strand
GACAGACAGACAGACAGACAAACAGACAGTCAGGCAAATAGGCAAGGGCAATGCAAAGGCCAGGCAGACAGAGGGACGAGGCCAGGTGCAGAGCCTTTAAACACCGAGACTGATATCGCATGCCATCAAGAGCAACAGTAAGTCGACAAAATGCCCATAACACCAGCCATCATGTAGATTTCGCTGCACGTGGTCGAGGTTTCAGATACAGAGTTGCCGAGGGGAAATTTCGCGCATTTTTATTCTGCCGAGGGACCTTAACACCATAATCGAGAGTCGTGTTTAGTGTTTATGTAAATGTTTGGATATGCCGGAGATGCTGTGTTCTCTCTCTTTCTGTCTGTTTGTTTGTCTGTCTGTCCCTTTGTCTCTGCTTGTCTGTATCTCTCTCTCTCTCTCTTGATTATTCATCGAATAAATGCAAAATACGGCACATGGAAAAATAGTTTGTTATTATATGGATGTCAGAATCTCAACTTTTTCCCGGTTTCTTTTTTCGGAAATGATTACCTGATAGCAAATTTGCATACATCCATGTATTGTTCTTTGCATAAATAGTTTTTCGGCTACAGTTTAGATGCTACACTCATTGTACTACAGTTATTATTATGATTAATATTGTTGTTTTTATTGTAATTATTATTATTGTTATCATTATTATTTTTATTATTTTCATCATCATCATTATTATTATTATTATTATTATTATTATTATTATTATTATTATTTATATTATTATTATTATTATTATTATTATTATTATTATTATTATTATTATTACCATTATCATTATTTTTATTATTATCATATTATTATTATCATTATTATTATTATTATTATTATTATTATTATTATTAACTTCAATATTATTAATATAATTATCTTCTCTATTATTATTACTATTGTCATTGTTATTATTATTATTATTATTATTACCATTATTATAATCATCCTTATTACAATTCCTTTTATAATTATCATTAATATCATTATCATTATTGTAGCTGTTCTTATTATTATTCCTATCATAATTACTAATGTTATCATTATCATCATAATTATTGGTAATATTGTTAATATTATCATTATTATTATCATTGTTATCATTATTGTTATTACTATTATTATTTTCATTATTGTTAATATTATTATCATTATGAGTATTATTATCATCATCATCATTATTATTATCATTATTATTATTACTACTACTACTATTATTATTATTATTGCAATTATTATTACTATTATTATCATACTAAATATTATTATGATCATTATTATCGTCCTCATCATTATTATCTTTACCATTGTTATTATAATTATCATTACTAGTATTATACTTATTATTATTAGTGTTATCATTATTATTGTTATCATCATTATTATTATTATAAATATCATTTTTTAGATCATCATTATCATTATTATTAGCACCATTTTTATTATCATTATTATCCTCATCATCCTCATCATTATTATTTTTATTATTATCATTATTGTAATATCTTCATTATTAATAATATCGTTGTTGTTATTATCATATCATTGTTGTTATATTATTATTATTATTATTATTATTGTTATCCTTATCATTACTATTATTATCATTATTATTATTTTCATTGTTATCGTCATTATCAATATTATTATTATGATTATTATTATTATTATCTCTATTATTTTTATTATTATCACTATTACTATAATTATAGTAGCAGTAGTATTGTTATTCTTATTATAATTATTATTATTATTTTTATTATTATATATATATGTATGTATATAATAATAATAATAATGATTGTAATAATAATTATAATAAGAATAACAATACTACTATATATATATCTATCTATATATATATATATATATATATATATATATATATATATATAGAGAGAGAGAGAGAGAGAGAGAGAGAGAGAGAGAGAGAGAGAGAGAGAGAGATAGAGAGAGATGCATATATATATATATATATGTATATATATATATATATATATATATATTTATGTATGTATGTATATGCAAACACACACACGCATATATATATATATATATATATATATATATATATATATATATATATATATATGTATATATGGAGAGAGTGAGAGAGAGGGATATTGAGTAATAGATAAAGAGACAGACAGACAAACAGGCCGAGAGAGGGAAATCGCGAGCGCCCCCTTCCTCAACGCGCGCGGCATTCCGCCTGCTCTCGGCCTTATTAACCCCACCCACTCCTCCGTATGTTTTCCCTGCGAGCCGAGAGCCTCCTCCTCTTCGCCCTTCACTTGGCAACGCAGCCCCGCTTCGCACTAGACTTAAGAGATTCCGCGTGACCAGCGTTCCCCACGCCGCCCTCTCTCGTGGCGCTTCACAAAGCCCATGATTTCGCACACATATGAGTGCTTGGGAAAGTTTGCCCCAAAAGTCCTTAGAAGTTCTTGTTCTTCTCTCTCTTCCCTAATCTGTTCGCCCTTTCATCTTCCTCTTTCTTTGGCTCCGTCTTTTATTTCTCCTGATCTCTCTTATCTCTCGGTTGGTTCGTGTTTTAGTTTCTGGTTGTTTCCAAATATGTTTGAGAATCAAGATATGTACAAAGGAATTTATAATGTAAACATACATATATACTATATATATATATATATATATATATATATATATATATATATATATACACACATATATGTATATATTTATACATACATATAGACGCCTCTTTCTATAGAACATGTATGAGCCGAACGCACACATACACACACACATACATACGCCCGCGGGACCAAAAGGAAGGCACGCAAACTGCACTGTACCCTCGTCTGTCATTATCTTCATAACAATAAACTCACCGCCTAATTTGCTAGATTAGATCCCGGGTTGGTGTATGCTCACGCCGCACAATTTCCTTATCGTAATAGACTCTGGGAGGACGTGGAGGGGGAGAGGGGGAGAGAAGGGGAGAGGGGTTGAGAGTGGGGGAGAGGACAAGAGTGAGGAGGAGGCAAAGGGAGGAGAATGACGGAGAGGAAGAAGGAGCTGGAAAAGAGAGTGGAAAGACAGATGGAGAAAGGGTAAAGACATGATGATAATGATGACTAATGATGATGATGATGAAAATAATAAAAATAATAATGGAATTAAAAACATTAACAAAAAACAATAATGCTGATGATAACAATTATGATAGCAATAATAATAACATCAACAATATTTATTGTAACAATGATGTTAATAAAAAAATAATAATGATAATAATAATGATAGTAATCATGAAAATAGCATCAACAGCAGCAACTACAACAGCAACAACAACAAGAACAAAGATAATAATCATAATAATAATCATGATAATAATAATCATAATAATAATAATAATCATGATAACAAAGTAATGCTAATAATAATGCTAATAATAATAATAATAAAAATAGTAATAATAATGATAATAATATTAATAATAATAATAATAATAATGAAGATAATAATAATAATAATAATAATAAGAGCAATAAAAATAATAAAATAATAATAATAATAATAATCATGATAATAAAGATATAAGTAATGGTATCAATAATAATGTTAATAACAATAATCGTACTAACAATGATGATAATGATAACAATAAAAAAATAATAATGATGGTAATAATATTAATGATAATGGCAATAATAACAATAATTATAATAATTATTATCTCTATTGTGATGATGATATAGAAGTTCATAATTAAAATAACATGAATATCAATATTCATCATCATCATTATTATTACCAATGATAATAAATATTACTGATATTGCTGTCTTTATAATTATCATTATTACTATCATTCTTATTTTCATCATAGTTTTTAATATTATTATCCTCAGTGGCATTAAGATCATTATTATCATTAAAAGGATTATTGTTAATATCATTAGCTTACCATTATCATTATTTCTTTAATACTATTATTTTCATTATGATAATTATTATTGTCATCACCATTATTTTTGTATCATTATCAACATTATTGTTATGATTATTATTATTATTACTATTATCTTTATTATTATTATTATTATTACTATTATTATCATTGTTTTATCATTATAATAATAATATACAATCATTATCACTATTAGTACTTTTATTATCTTATTATTATTATTATTATTATTATTATTATTATCATTATTATTATTATCGTTATTATTATCATTGTTATTATTATTATTATTGTTATTATTATTATCATTATTATTACCATCATTATTATCATTACTATTGCAATTATCGTTTTTAACATTATTATTATTATTATTATTATTATTATTGACATTACTATTTTTCTTTTTATTATTTAGATAATAATAAAATAACAACATCACTATCATCATCATCCCTATCAACATTATTATTATTTTATTGTTATTATTATCCTTTTTACTATCATTATTGTTATTATTGTCATAATAATTTTTATTGTTATTATTATTATTATCATGATTATTATTATCTATATAATTACTATGATTATCATCATTACTATTACCATTATTATTATCATAATTTCCATTATCATTATTATTATTATCATTATTACTATTATCATCCTCATCATTATTACTATTATTATTATGACTATTATTATTGTCATTACTACTACTACTACTATTGTTGTTATCATTATTATCATCATTATTATTATTTATTATCGTTATTGCTATTATCGTTATCATCATTATTAATAATTATCATCATTATTATTACAAGTATTACCATTATTATTTTTCATATTATTAATAAGATATTAATAAAATAACATCATAACCACCATCATCATTATCATTATTATTAATGTTAACATTATTATTATCATTTTTGTTGTTGTCGTTGTTGTCCTATTAATAATAATTATTATAATAATTATTAGTATCAATAGTTTTACTATCATTATAATTAGTATCAATATTTTTACCATCATTATTATTATCATTATAATGATTGTT
>NC_061820.1:23973450-23975950 GCF_019202785.1 Penaeus chinensis | reverse complement strand
GAGAGAGAGAGAGAGAGAGAGAGTAAAGGAAAATATGGAAGAGTGGGATCACATCACAGAAAAAGAGAGAAAAAAGCGTGTGAACTTCATCTCCGTTCGAGTGAGAGTTCGAGATTGAAGCGTCATCCAGGGTGCTCGGAGGGGGGCGGGGGGCAGCGGGAGGGGAAACGACCGAGGGGAGAGGGAGGGGGAAGAGGAGGATAGAGGGGAAATAGGGGAGAGGAGGAAGGGAAACGGGGGAAGCAGACGCCGGATATGTGAAAGAGGGGAGGGGAGGGAGGGGAAGGGAAGGGAGCGAGGGGAGAAGGAGGAGGAGGCAAGCAGGGCAAGAAACGAAGAAGGGAAAAGGAAGAGGAGAGAAAAATGACAGCCGGTGACCAAGGCAATCGAACCGGCGTGCGGCCGCTGTCGTGGTTGCAATCTTGAGTATGGTCGGCGGGCTGCAATTGCCAGCTTTAATGGGGGCGCTTCCGAGAACGACTCAATCCGGCCCTGCGAGTTCCGTGCCAAAGGGACGTTCGCGCGACATTTTGTGACTTGCTCGGCTCGACTTCCCTATCAGCTGATTGAATTCCTTTTTCATATTACCTTATTTTCGTTTTTGATTCAGCTGTCGTTGCCATTATTGGGAATATTTTACTTTGGCATTTTTACCCTGTGATGCGCTCAGGATGTCGACTTTGGGGAAGGAAACGTTACAGATGGCGTCTCCTTAACCGGAATTTAAGTCCTTGAAAACGTTCATGA
Source organism: Penaeus chinensis (assembly GCF_019202785.1). NCBI lineage: Eukaryota > Metazoa > Arthropoda > Malacostraca > Decapoda > Penaeidae > Penaeus > Penaeus chinensis. Next base: position 23,975,203 of record NC_061820.1, on the reverse strand, counting down.
CAGTCTCTTAATGCTTTAATATCCCCTCTGTTGAATTTTCTTGAGTCGTGCAATTCAGTTAGTTCTTTGTTGATTTTACTCAAAGGAGTTAAAGTTTAATATCACACACAGATATATTTGTGATATTATATTTTGTGTGCGTGATATGAATATAGGTATGTGTGTGTGTGTGTGTGTGTGTGTGTGTGTGTGTGTGTGTGTGTGTGTGTGTGTGTGTGTGTTTGCTTACCCACGTGTGTGCGTGTGTGTGTGAACGTGTATGTATCAGACTGGCTACCCTTGTTCATCCCTTCACATTTTCTCTTGATAATTCTTCGTTGTTCGCGCCATTTTCCCCTTCTGAGTGGTGCCTTCCCCCCCCCCCCCCCCCCTCCACATTCATCTGTTTTATCTCCTCCTCTCCTTTGTCTGAGCTCGGAATTCGTCCACGTCAGCCCCCTCGTGTCGTCTCGTCCGCAATCTTAAATCATTTTACGAAGTCTCTCCTCGACCTCCGCCCCCCCCCCCCCTTCCCTCTCAGGATTCGCTCTTTTTCTCCACTTGTTACTCTCTCTCTTTCTGTCTCTCTCTCTCTCTCTCTCTCTCTCTCTCTCTCTCTCTCTCTCTCTCTCTCTCTCTCTCTGTCTCTCCCTCTCTCTCTCTCTCTCTCTCTCTCTCTCTCTCTCTCTCTCTCTCTCTCTCTCTCCCTCTCTCTCTCTCTCTCTCTCTCCCTCTCCCTCTCTCTCTCTCCCTCTCTCTCCCTCTCTCTCTCTCTCTCTCTCTCTCTCTCTCTCTCTCTCTCTCTCTCTCTCTCTCTCTCTCTCTCTCTCTCTCTCTCTCTCAATTTTCCATATTGGGTAGGTCTATAATTTTACAGTTACCCACTTTTTATCTGTTATCATATCTATTTACATTCTTTCTAAATTTGCCTCCCCGTTACGACATCAATCTTCTCCCTCAAAAATTACCCTCTTTCTTATCGGCATCAATTTTCCTTCTCCTCACTTCCATCCTTCTTATTCACTTCATCATAGTTTCACTATATCCCTAATTCTTAATCCTTTGATCACGATTTTTTTCCTTCGTTCAATTTATCTTCTCTTTTTCCTTCTTCTCTCCCTCCTTCTCCTTCTCCCTTTCTCTCCGTCCGCTACGCTTGATATATTTTCCTCTTCCTCATCTCTTTCTGAGCGCCTCCTTGTATTTCTTTGGCACCGTCTTCCCCTTACTTCCCCTCGAGCGCCTCTTGTCTCAGGAGTGGCTGCAGCGTGAGGGGCGAAATGAGAGAGAGAGAGAAAGGGAGAGAAAGAAGGAGAGAGAGAGAAAGGGAGAGGAAGAAGGAGAGAGAGAGAAAGGGAGAGGAAGAAGGAGAGAGAAAGAAAGGGAGAGGAAGAAAGAGAGAGAGAAAAAGAGAGTGGGGCAAGGGGGGAAGAAGATTGGGAGGGGAGATAAGACAGACAGACAGAGAGAGAGAGAGAGAGAGAGAGGAGAAAGAGAAAGGAGAAAGGAAGGAAAGGAAGAACGATAAAGCGGTGTCTCTGAGGGAGATTCTACTGAAGAATCCAAACTTGGAAGATTATCTTTGCGTAAGTAATTTCCCTTTCTAGAATTTAATCCAACTTACCTCTCACGCACACATACATGTATATGCATATGAAAGTATAGTGCCCCCCCCCCCCCCTCTATCCCCAAGTTCACCTCTCGGCGTTGCCAATGTGAATATCACAACTTCGACTCCTGAAACCAAAACACGTGTCGATACGGGTATGGGGCA
>NC_061820.1:23948450-23953450 GCF_019202785.1 Penaeus chinensis | reverse complement strand
TCCATACCCCCCCCCCACCCCCACCCCTTGGTCCCTTGCCTCCTTCCTTCTTCCGCCTCCCTCCACCTCACACGCGAGCAGAGGATATTAGTCCTTATCGACTTCTCACGGAAGATCGACCATTCTTCTTCGTCAAAGGAGAGAAAATGTTTACATATTCCCCAGCGGTCTGTACCCCCTCCCACTCACCCCCCATTACCCCTCCCACTACTCCTCCCCCTAATTCAGCCCCCTCCCCCCCCCCCCTAGTGTCTTGGAAGGTAATCCCCTCCCGCTATTATGCGGAACTGCCACTGGATTTGAATTTTATAAGGGAGAGGGAGGATTGTTAGCGTTCGATGTGTGGAGAGAGAGAGAGAGAGAGAGAGAGAGAGAGAGAGAGAGAGAGAGAGAGAGAGAGAGAGAGAGAGAGAGAGAGAGAGAGAGAGAGAGAGAGAGAGAGAGAGGAGAGAGAGAGAGAGAGAGAGAGAAGCAGACAGAGAGAGAGAGCGAGAGAGAGAGAGAGAGAGAGAGAGAGAGAGAGGGAGAGAGAGAGAGAGAGAGAGAGAGAGAGAGAGAGAGAGAGAGAGAGCGAGAGAGAGAGAGAGAGAGAGAGAGAGAGAGAGAGAGAGAGAGAGAGAGAGAGAGAGAGAGAGAGAGAGAGAGAGAGAGAGAGAGAGAGAGAGAGAGAGAATTTTGATAAATTTATCACGTCCACTGGTCGACAGACAAATTTAGAGTACAAAAGGTGCATGACTGTTTCTCGCACACAGTTATACACACACACACACACTACACACTCACACACACACACACACACACACACACACACACACACACACACACACACACACACACACGCACGCACACACACACACACACACACACACACACACACGCACACACCCACACACTTACCAAAAAAAATATATATACATACATACATACATATATATATGTATATATATACACACATATACATGTGTATATATAATAATGATAATAATAATAATAAATAAACATAGCTAATATCAACCAAAATGTGACTCACGAGAATGATATCTAAATTTTTCACGATAATGCTAATGAAAATAATACTGTAGTAAAAACAATCTTAAAAGACAAGTAGTAGTTGTATCATTATCATCATTATCACTATTACTATCAATATTATTATTATCAGTATCGATAATACCATTGTAAATGTTTATTTGTTATTGTTGCCAGTATCATAATTACTGCTGCTATTACCATATACAATTATTATTGGTATCCTTGCCTTTATCAGAATCATTAGCATTATCATTAATGCCTTTATCAGAATTATTGTGATCATTATTATCATCATCACCTTTGCCATCATTATTATTATTACCATTATCAACATTATTATTACCATTGTTCTCATCATCATCATTATCTTTACTTCCCATTTCCCTTTACACTTCTCATCCCTAATCAGACCGAAGGGGGGGGGGGGGGTATGGAGAGGGGGTTGGGGGGGATAGAGGAAGAAAGGAAGAGGGGAAGAGAGGTAGGGTGAAGGAGAGAAGAGGGAAAAAGGAAGAGGAGAAAGGGAGAAGAGAGGAAGGGGGAAGGAGAGAAGAGGGGAAAAAAAAGGAGAGAGGGAAAAAAAGAAGAGGGGAAGGGGGAAGGAGGAAAGAGGGGAAAAAAAGGAAGAGGGGAAAAAAGAAGCGAGGAAAAAAAAAGAAGAGGGGAAGGGGGAAGGAGGAAAGAAGGGAAAAAAAAGGGAAGAGGGAAAAAAAAAAGAAAGGAAAAACAAGAAGAGGGGAAGGGGGAAGGAGGAAAGAAGGGAAAAAAAGGAAGAGGGGAAAAAAGAAGCGAGGAAAAAAAAAAGAAGAGGGGAAGGGGGAAGGAGGAAAGAAGGGAAAAAAAAGGGAAGAGGGGAAAAAAAAGAGAGAATGGGGAGAACAGGGGAAGAGGGGAAGGGGTGAGGGGCTAGGGGATAGGGATTAACGTCACTTGGTCACCCGGGAGACCCTCGTGCGCCGTGGGCTGACCTCGGGCGTGTGCCTCTGCCTCTGGGGGCCGGAGGAGCACCGGACGGCGGCGGGAGGGGCGGGGCGGGGGGGTGCTTGGTGAGGGGGGGGGGAGGAAGGGGGAAGAGGAATTAGGAGGAAGAGGGAGAGAGGGAAGAGTAATGAGGAGGAAGAGGGAGAGAGAGAAGAGGAATGAGGAGGAAGAGGGAGAGAGGGGAGAGGAAAGAGGAGGAAGAGGGAGAGAGGGAAGAGGAATGAGGAGGAAGAGGGAGAGAGGGAAGAGGAATGAGGAGGAAGAAGGAGAGAGGGGAGAGGAAAGAGGAGGAAGAAGAGGGAGAGGCTAAGAGGAATGAGGAGGAGGACGAGGGAGAGGGAGAGGGGGAAGAAGAATGAGGAGGAAGAGGGGGAGAGGGAGAGGAAAGAGGAGGAGGAAGAGGGAGAGGCTAAGAGGAATGAGGAGGAGGACGAGGGAGAGGGGGTAGAGAAATGAGGAGGAGGAGGAGGAGGAGGAGGAGGAAGAGGGAGAGAGGGAAGAGGAATGAGGAGATGGAGGAGGAAGGGGAAGAGGGGAAGAAGGGTGATAAGGTAGAAGAGAGGTGAAAAGGTGGAGGAGGATTAGGGAATGGGGGGAGAAGATGGAGGAGCAAGAGGGAGAGGGGGAGATAGTGAAGGAGGAAGACGGAGAGGGTGAAGGGGAATGAGGAGGCAGAGAAGGAAGAGGGAGAAGGTGGAGAAGAGTGAAACATAGATACAAACATAGATCAGCATAATTAAAGGAATACGAAGAAGATAAAATGAAAGAAAAGGAAAAGAATATGGACTACGTAAGGACAAAATTAGATGGAAAAGAAGATAAGAAAAATAAATGAAAAAAGACGACTGTATAGTGGAAGAAAGGAAGAAGAAGGCAAGATAGAAAAAAGAATGATAAAAAAAGGAAATTAAAAAGAAGATAAAGAAAAGAAGAAAGTGAAAGACAGAGAATAAAAGAAAATGGAAAATATAGCTAAAAGAAGAAGAAGAAGAAAAATAGACGAAGAGAAGCCGATGATAACACTCATCTTCACTTCTGCAGAAGCGTTTGTAAGACGTTTATTATTCCGGTCAGTAGATTAGCTAATATTTTTCCTCATAAAAGCAGGTAATATTTTCTTCTCGGGCCTCGTCCCTCCCTCCGGCAAATCCCCATCAAGCTTGCAACCCCTGCAACATGCAACGGGGAGGAAACACGGGTTACAAAGACAATATCTAAGAACTGCGAATCTCCTGCTAACCCCCCCCCCCCTCTTGCAACCGTCCCCTTCCCCTCGCCCTCAAACCGCACCTTTTGACGCCCCCCCCCCCTTTCCTCCAACACTTCCGGCACTCTGCAGCCAACCCCATCCCCCCCCCCCTTCCAGCATTGGCCGACTGAACCCCACATCCTCTAGTGCCCTTCCCCAGTCCCCACCCTCCCTTCAGTCCCTTTCCCCAGTACCCACTCATCCCCAGCCCCTTCCCCAGTCCCCCAGTCCCAACCTACCTCCCAGTGCCTTTCCACGGCACCCACTATCCTCCAGTGCCCTTCCCCAGTCCCCCCCCCCCTCCTCCCTCATCCAACAACGTCCCCCCCCCCCTAATGATGGGGAGGGAAGCTTCATAGAAGAGGGAGGGGGACGATGGGTCTTCTGGAGAAAATCATGAAGAGCGGAGGGAGGAAGAGGGAAAGAGAGAAAAGATAGAGAGAAGGGGAGATGGATAGATAAATAGATAAATTGAGAGAGAGAGAGGTTGATAGAAAGGAAGAGAGAGAGAGAGGAGAGAGAGAGAGAGAGAGAGAGAGAGAGAGAGAGAGAGAGAGAGAGAGAGAGAGAGAGAGAGAGAGAGAGAGAGAGAGAGAGAGAGAGAAATTCCTTTGCAGATAAATGCCTACCATAAGAAATGTACAATTGCATAAAAAAATAACCACACATATTTACACACAGGACCCCCCCCCCCCCCCAACACACACACACACACACATACACACAAAGGCAAGTCGCTTTGTGCTTCTGCCAAAAATACCCAGTAAATATCTGCAAAATACCTCAGTAGTGAACTTTTGAATAATGCGCAAAACAAATTCTCTTTCTCCTTTTTGCTGTAATTTATTCTTTTCTTTTTCCACTACGGACTTTCCACCTCGTCGGCACCTCCCATGCTCCACCCATCACAAGCTCCTCCTCCTCTGACCCCGCCCACCGTCCGTTCCTCAAAGGTTTTCAGGGGCGTCCAAAGGCTAAGGAGAGTGAAAGAGAGAGAGGGAGTGAGGAAGGGAGGGAGGGAGGGAGGGAGCGAGGGAGAGAGAGAGAGAGAAAGAGAGAGAAAGAAAGAGAGAGAGAGAGAAAGAGAGAGAGAGAGAGAGAGAGAGAGAGAGAGAGAGAGAGAGAGAGAGAGAGAGAGAGACAAACAGACAGACAGACAGACAGACAGAAACAGACAGAAAAGGGGAAGGAAAACTGAGAGATAGAGAGGGGAAAAGAAGGACTGATAAAAAGAAAGAGAGAATAAAACAAAAACAAATACAGCTGCAATAAAACTAAAAGCGCAGCATAAGAACTTCAAGCGACGACCCCGCAGTGATAGTGCCACTGAAGGAGCCGGTGTGCCTTCCGAGTGCCACGTGCGGTCAATGGCAACTCGATACATCGGCAGTCTAATTAAGTCTTTTGTTTTGCTGCAGAAATAAATCGTTGGAAGTAAATGCCCGCTTTGAGACATTAGTTAACTAGCAACACTTATTTTATGGCTTAACATAACGTTACAGCAAGGGTACCATTTTATTATATAAATATATTTCTTGGTGCGAGCGTGCTGTGTTTGTGTATATTCAGCCAGCTGCGTAAATATGTGTGTGTGCATGTGTGTGTGTTTATATGTGTGTGTATGTGTTTGTGCGTGTGTGTGTGTGTGTGGGTGGGTGGGTGTATGTATGTATATGTGTGTGTTTGTGTGTGCGTGTGTGTGTGTTGGTGGGCGGGTGTATGTATGTTTGTGTGTGTG
>NC_061820.1:23935950-23938450 GCF_019202785.1 Penaeus chinensis | reverse complement strand
AATGATTATTATCGTTATCATTATTTTTGTTATTATCATTATTTTCGTTGTTACCTATTATTATTATCATTAATATTATTATCAATATTATTATTATTATCATTATTATTATTATTATTATTATTATTATTATTATTATTATTATTATTATTATTATTATTATTGCTGTTGTTGTCAGTGTTGTTAATATCATTATCATTTAATTATTAGCATAATTGTTATTATTATTATTGTTATTATTATTATCATCATTATCATCATCATCATTATTATTATCATAATTAGCATTATTATTATTATTATTATTATTATTATTATTATTATTATTATTATTATTATTATTATTATTATTATTATTATTGTTATTATTATCATCATTACCATTATTATTATCATCATCAATGCTTTTATCATCAATGTTCATGCAAGTTCATTCCATAAACACATTATTCATGGACATCAAATCCACACTCTTTTTATTTACTGTAACCAACATATCATAACAAAGTAATGTTGATATATCAATACCTGCTAGCATTACAGACAAACAGACACGTGCAAACACAAGCAAATAAGAAGAAATACAATCAAACACGAGTAGACACAATGTCAACACGTTGCAACAGAAGTAAACACAGGCAAACACAAGCAAACACGAACAGGCAAAATCAGCCAAACGCAAACAACCAAACAAGCACAAAGGCTCACTCAAGCAAGCATACAAGCACGCACAGCCTGCGGTCCAGCTCCTGCATTCCAGCCAGCTAGTTAATAGCTAGCTCTGTGCATCGGACTAGTTGGCAGCAGAAAAATTATATAGGAAGGATTTTTTTTTTTTTTTAGGCAGAGCATTAATACAACTGCAATAAATTCTAGACATGATGGATTATAATGTTAAGTCAAATTGATTAGGTTTGGTAATTTTAAAATGATTGCGTATTAACGATGGAAAGAATTTTACCGCAGAGATACAGCATACCAGACAAGGACAGGGCCTCCTACTCCATTCTGGCACACCCATTAAGTGTGAATAAATCAGCAACACACTTATACAATTATACACATTCAACGCTGGCACACACACAAACGTGTATGTGTGCGTGTGTGTGTGTGTGTGTGTGTGTGTGTGTGTGCGTATGTGTGTGTATGTTTATGTGTGTGTGTGTGTGTGTGTGTCTGTGTGTTTGCGTATGTGTGTGTATGCTTAAGTGTGTGTGTGTGTGTGTGTGTGTGTGTGTGTGTGTGTGTGTGTGTGTGTGTGTGTGTGTGTGTGTGGAGTGAGTGTATTTGTGTGTGTGACCAACCCAAATATGTAAATCCACTCCCACAGCGCCATCCGCCACACAGCGAACGAGATCAGGTGTGCGGTTGGTTTTGGTCAGAATAGGAGGGAAGGGGAGGGAGAGAGGGAAAGGGGGGGGGGGGGGTGAGAGGTCTGATCCCGTCAATACTTTTACATTATTTACTCCAGCTCGCCCCCCCCCCACCCCACCCCTCAGCCCCTTACCCTGCACCCCTAACCTCTCTCCCTCCCTCTTCCCTCCTCTCCTTCTCTCGGTTATTTTCTCTCTTCTTTCTTTCTTCATTCCCATGGTTATTATTTTTGTCTTTTCCTGTTATCTTTACCCTCTTTTTTATGTTTTTTTTTCTTACTTTCCTTCCTTTATTTTCACACTGTATTTTTTCCCTTATTTACAATATCTAAACATCTGTATATATATGAAAAATAAAAGAAGGAATGTGAATAAGGAATATGAATAGACCAATACCTCTCAGTACAAGGATAAATCACCAATTACATCGATAGGCGAAAATATTATTAATATTAATGGACCTGAGCACACGCCCCACCTGGCTACAATGGAGCACAGGGGGGGGGGGGGGGTTGAATCGTCACGATCCAAACAAGCATGCCATTCTAGGTAACGGTGCAAAACAGCCACTTAGCAACTCAGCAGCATGGCAAAAGATGACACAGCAGAAAGTGCGTTGATAACTCTTAGTCATCAACGCACTTTCTGCCGTGTCATCTTGCGCAGGGAGCATAATCACATCCGGAAAAAAAGCATTTGGTTGCAATGAAAACGAAGAAATAGATGTAAATAGAAGAACAGCATATATTCGTAGTTTACTTATCCACCTCATGCACTTTTCCCCTCTCTTCTTTCTATCTCTCTCCCCACACATGTAGAATTATGCGGGTGCGCAAAGCCGTAGATTTATCGCTTTCTCTCGCCCAATGTTTATCCCGTTGCTATGGTGACGGTACATGCTCGTCGAGAAGGCGTAGCACTTCATGAACGCTTCCATCCGGGACTGTCATTAATTACGCATGATATACTTTTATTAGGGATGGCTATAAACACAAAGTTTTTTTACGCTCGGACACCATTCCTTTTTATATTTTTCCTCAAACAGATGTCATAAGTAATCATATATAGAAGCGAAACATTTTCTAAACATAACCTCAAGTCGATAAAAAGAAATTTATCGCCAGACC
>NC_061820.1:23925950-23930950 GCF_019202785.1 Penaeus chinensis | reverse complement strand
TCCACGTGTTTGCATTTTTGTGTATGTGTTGATGTTAGCCTTTGGGCTTAAAATAGCGCGTTAGCAAACGAGGGTTGCATGATTGCAGTTGCGAGAATGTGTGCGAATAGATCTTACTACGTAAACAATACACTTCATTTCTTGACAAAGAAGGAAACTACAGAGTCTGCGATGTCAATCAGGAGATAACGATCGCGAGAAAGAAGGACGACCGTTCATCACAGAGAGAGAAAGACTAGTAAGAAGGATATGAAAGAGAATGGGTAGGGGGAGGTGGACAGGATATGGGGAGGGTGAGGTGGACGGGAAATAGGGAGGAGGAGGGGGACGGGAAATAGGGAGGTGGAGGGGGACGGGAAATAGGGAGGAGGAGGGGGACGGGAAATAGGGAGGGGGAGGGGGACGGGAAATAGGGAGGGGGAGGTGGACAGATGAGGAGAGGAGGTGGACGGATACGGAGGGGAAGGGCAGGGACACATGCGGGTTGTTAGGTCGATAATGACGTGTCTAAAATCTGTATCGGCTTTCCGTTATGGACATCGATAAAGGGATTTTTAGTATCACGCTAATCAGAGGTAGCACGCGGGCCTCATTTTAAGTCGGGCCGAAAAGTTTAATTAAACAACACTTGTCATTGGTGAAGGTGAGGTGATATCATCTTCCTGTTTTGCCAGCTTAGGTTTCCATACGTGTGCACGCGCCGTTGACACAGGAGCTTGAGTAATAAACTATGCCACATCATCCAATATTGAATCGACTTGTACAGGAAGTATTCAGTACACCTGTCCAGGTCGACCTCACTTAGGGGACTTGGCACCCGGGGTAACACGAATACCTATATGTTCTCATTCATATATGTATTAACATACAGTCGTATTCTACTAAAGGTAGACAAACACGCATATTCCTTCCCCTGTCCAAATACAAGCTCAAACCACTGTAGAAAGGCGTATGTCCCATCAATAGCTGCCCGGCCACACATCACGACACCGCGGACACGACACACTAAGATATTCAGAACATTTTTTTCTTCTTCTTTTTTCTTTTTTCTTCTTTGTCCTGGGAGTGAAAATAAGTGACGTCATTACCGTGTTCCCATGGCCACGCAGCGTGCTCATGCGAACCGGCGAACACCAAGTGCGATTTAAATCCTTAAAGCAAGGTTATTGCGACTAGGAACGAAACACGAGAAAAAAATAGAATTCTTGGATTATCCCAAGGTTGCGTTACACGGAAGCGTGAATCATTCATTTGTCATCGTTTTATATAATCCTATGTATCGATTATTACCATCTGTGTCATCCACATTCGGGGAATCCAGTAACATACGGTTCAAGCGCACAAAAACAAACAAAAAGACAAAGCGCATTCATGCTTAATGCAAACAAAGTATTTCAGTATTCCAGACCGGGTCATTTCCTCGCCGCGGTTGTCACATCAACATTGATTGCAAGTCATGACCCCGAGGCTGAAAATTGGGAATGTTGGCAACTTTGGGGTTTCGGATTCCAAGATTGAATTTTCGTTTCTTGGAATGCGGTGGACGTAACGCCGGAATAACGCTCTTACACGTACAAGTAAATTCTAATAGACTCTGTTGACTTGTACGCACACGCGCTTTATTTTTGGTAATGCATAATTCCTGTGATATCAAGAGCGTTTTTTTTTTCTTTTAATATTCATGGATATGATATATTTTGCGTAAAATATTCTCAAAACATCAAATGTGCTTTTGACATGAGATTGACACAAAATCAACAGTAATAGAAATTAAATACTTTATGATTGTTGTTGTTAAAAATTGTGTGTACTCATAAACCATGTTACATACGCACATACACAATCACATAAACAGAGAGTGTCTGCTCATGAATGCGCACACATGCACACTAACAGAATATTTAAGTAGGCACGTGTCCTAATCTGCCTTAGGATATTTTGTATTTGCATTATTCATATATTCATAATGCCTTTTTTTCTCTCCCGAATCTATTGCGAAGAAATACTGTTATTTTCACAATTAGCCGCTTGTATCAGCCTCTAATAATTAATTTCCGTAAGTACACATGGATGATTTGACTTGTGCTTGAGTGAAAGTGTAAATAAAAATGAGGACGCACATACAAGCAAGCAAACAAACACACATACACACATATATACACAGAACACACACAAGCAAACACTCCAACAAACAAACACAGCACCACGGAAGAGCAAACGACACCCTCGGAACAAAACCAAGACAAACGAGCTTCTCCTCCGACCAAGACTGGAACAGTAGCCGACGCTCAACCAACACTATATGTATGTTAATGAGGAGGAAGTTAACGGGAAGACATGGTGGATACATGTCAACTGTACATTTGTGAGCCACACAACGAGAGGGGGGCCTGGCTCAATGGCTGGGGAGAATGAGGGGAAGGGGGTGGGGAGGAGGGGAGGAAAGGAGATGGATGGGAAAGGGAAGGGAATGTAGAAGGGGAAGGGGCAAGGGGAAGAGGAGGGAGGGAGATAGATGGGAAAGGGCAATGGGAGGAGGAAGGAGGGCGATAGATGGGAAGGGGCAAGGGGAGGAGGAAGGAGGGAGATAGATGGGAAGGAACAAGGGGAAAAGGAGGGAGGGAGATAGATGGGGAAGGTGAAAGGGGAAAAGGAGGGAGGGAGACAGATGGGGAAGGGGCAAGGGGAAGAGGAGGGAGGGAGATAGATGGGGAAGGGAGAAGGGAAAATGTGATGGTGAAGGGGAAGAGGAAAGTAAGAAAGGAGATAGATGGAAAAGAAAGAAGGGAGGGAGAGGGGACAATATGGGAAAAGAGAAGGGAAGGAAGTGGGAAAAAAGGGACGGGGAATATATGGGAGGGAGAAGAAATCTAAATGATGAAAGGGAGGGAGAGGAAGACAAGGAAACAGATGATTAAGTAAAAGGGAAGGGGAAAGAGGCAAACAGAGGAGGGATGGAGGAAGACAAGGATGGAAATAGATGATAAGGGAAAATGAAGAGTAGAAGGGAGAGAGGGAAACAGAAGAGGAGAAGAGAAGGGAAGAAAGAGAGGATTGAGGGTCATGCACAAGGAAGGGAGAAAGAAGGGTAAAGAGGAAAGCGGAAGCAAATGAGAAGGAAAGAAAAAGAGGAAGTGAGTAAGAATGTGGGAATAAGGAAGTAGGAAAAGTGAGTAAGAATGAGGGAATAAGGAAGTAGGGGGGAAAGTGTAACAGGAGAGGAGGGAAGGAGTTAGCTGACAAAGGAGAATGGGAAGGGAGGAAGGGAATAAGAGATAAAAAAAAAAAAGAGAGAGGAGGAAAGGAAATGGAAAGAGAAGTGAAAGAGAGATAGGAGGAAAGGAGGAAAGGACGTTGGCGGAAGAGATGAAGGTGGGAAGGAGGAGGAGGGAAGATAAAATAGGGGAATAATGTCCAGATAACAGTGAATGGGATGATAACTGGCATTCCTCAGATCACAAGTCACTAAAACGCTAACATTTACCAAGGAAACCGAGGCAATTATCTTTATCTATCCATCTATATATTTATTTATGTATCTATCTATTATCTATCAATCTATTTATCCCTTTCTTTCTGCCTCTTTCTCTATTTATCTAACTGTCTATTTATCTATCATCTATCTTTCGATGTATCTATCTATCTAACTATCTATCTTTTGATCTATCTTCTCTATCTATCTATCTAACAATCTATCTTTTGATCTATCTTCTCTATCTATCTATCTTTCGATCTATCTTCTTTATCTATCTATCTATCTATCTTTCGATCTATCTTCTCCATCTATCTATCTACCTATCTATCTATATTTCGATCTATCTTCTCTATCTATCTGTCTATCTATCTATCTATCTTTCGATTTATCATCTCTATCTATCTATCTATCTCTCTACCTATCTATCTATCTCTCCTACCTTTTTCTCTTTCGACTCTATATAATTAGTATGACAAAGGTGAAGATTGATAATCACCGACCCGACTGTCCATAATGACACCTTGGTTAGACTCCATTTTCAAGAGCGTTGACGTCACTGCCAAACTTCTTATAACCTCTTGTCGTTGAACCAAAGGTCTATTCTCTCGCATTTCTTGATCTCATTTTTGTTTGTTGTTGTTTCTTTCTTGCTCTTTGTTTGATTACTCTTTCTTTTATTTTTTTATATATTTTTTTTTTTCCTAAAAGATTAAAAAGGAAATAAATTGATGGGGAATGAATCTGGATACGCTTTAGACAACACATCAATAAATGGAATACGAAACAAAAAGTGACAGATATTGAACCAAAGAGAAACAAGGTATTCTTAAGTTATAATGAAACATCGCCCAGAATTGTCCTCGTGACGTTAGCTATTTAGAATAACTTAGGAAAAAAAAAAAAAGAACATGAAATATCTTTCGGGTGTGAATCATTTCACTTTTACGAGTGAAGTAATTAAAGCCTTAGGAACTTGTGGATCTTTAGAATTCATTCAGACCTTGATAACTGATGTATGTAATTTACGTCTTTTTCGAGGAAAGCCTTTTCTAGACCTCAAAACTTTTATTTTTTTTTTTTGTTTACTTATCTATTTATTTGATTATTTATTTATTTATTGTATCTTTTTTACTTCCGTTCACTTTCCCCCTGAGTCTCTTTCTATATTTCATTGTTATGTTCAAACAATATATATTTTGTTTAGTTTCTCGCCATCTCTCTCTTTCTCTTTCTCTCTCCCTCTTTCTCTCTCTTTCTCTCTCCCTCTCTCTCTTTCTCTCTCTCTCTCTCTCTCTCTCTCTCTCTCTCTCTCTCTCTCTGTGAGAGGGTAGAGAAGAGGGTGGGGGGCAGGGTGGAGCAGAGGTGGAGGGGCAGGGTGGAGCAGAGGGTGGGGGCAGGGTGGAGCAGAGGGTGGGGGGGGGGGGATGCAGGGGGGAGCAGAGGGTGGGGGGCAGGGTGGAGCAGAGGGTGGGGGGGCAGGGTGGAGCAGAGGGTGGGGGGGGGCAGGGTGGAGCAGAGGGTGGAG
>NC_061820.1:23875950-23878450 GCF_019202785.1 Penaeus chinensis | reverse complement strand
GATAACAGTACTAATGATAATGCCAATGATAACAGTAATAATAATAGCTTATGATGTTAAAGAAAATGAAACTCGCAAACCCAACTTACATCTATATAGGGGATAAATATCGTGCACATGTTAACAGCACAGCCGCAGAATACCAACCCCTGTTTTTGATAATAATCCGATACACCCTTATCGGAATTCTCACATAACACGCCTGTTCCTCATGAATAAATAATGCCGTTCAGGAAAGCTTTGCTAATTATGCCATTCAACCACCACAGAAACAGCGGTTCATATTAAAGGGTAGAGTTCGATGAAAATGATTTAGTTTCTCATATTACGGATGAACGGTTTTTAAAATGATTATGTAAATTATTAACAGGCAGTTTGGGTACTCTTGCTATTCAAATGAATGAGTTCATATGCAAATGATTATGCAGATTACGCCTTGGGTATAGTAATTGTGGTTAAAATCTGTTTCTTATGATTTATTAGATTTATGTCACTATATTATCAAGTTTTCTTTACCATCGTTATTAACGTTATGATCATCACCCTCTCTATGAATATCCATTTTTCGTTACTAGACTGGCTAGCGTGCTGCTTTTGATGAGTTTATGAAAGCAGTCCAATTTGTAAGTTCATCATGTTATTCATATCCAGTGAGCTTTTCTTTTGTTGCTAGTCAGTAAAGATTCTGGAAGTTCCCACGAAGGAATTTCACGCGTCGCACGAGGTCATGGAGTGCTCTCTAGGAATGAATTACCTTACAGAGTGTGTGGGGCTTTGATTTCTGGTAACAGTGTTGTTGGTGAACGTACGGAGTGGAAAAGTCCATATATTGATGACGGGACTTTTTTTTTTTTTTTTTTTTTTTTTGGGGGGGGGGGTGCTAGGACTGGTTTTGTCGATAATAGTGACTTGCTTAGGCAGCGTCCTCGGTTCTGAATTTCTTGCCTTGCTCTTGGAAATGCAGCTGAGTTGGTGTGCGAGTCGTCCCCATCAATATCTTCGACAGCGATGTCACACGCGAGCGTGACTTCCCCGGGTTCTTGGCCTTCGTTTCCTGAACGCACATTGGCAGGAGGAAAGTCCACATGACTGACTGAAGCTCCTGGCATGATCGACTGCGTGACGGGCAAGCAAATGGCCGCTCTCAAGGTGCGCGTGAATACCTCACGGAATTGCTGAAGGGGGGTTCTTTAGCAAACCAAGGGTGAACATGGTCTTGGTAGTTTTGTTGATCCCGGAAATACCCAGAATTCGTAAGCATATGTCTAATCTCCTCGGTAAGCAAGGTTGGTCTTAAAATCCTCATTGAACCCTTGCATACGATCTCTAGCACCTGATCAGACTAAAATTGATAATTCCGTTTAGAATTAACCAGATGCCTGCAGCAAGGACGATCGAATGTTTACCAAGACACCGTGCTCCTTCTCTCTCTCTCTTTCAGTGGGTTCCTTTGGTATGTTGTCTTGTCACTGACCAAATATCAAAAGAAAACTTCCCCAGATCCTTTCCTTTTGGTCATCTTTGTGACGTTCCCATCTCTCTATTCTCTTGATGATCAGAAGAAAGCAAATCTTTGGTGTCTTTGCGCGAATGCTTTGTTGTTTAGTCTGACCCGATAGCCACAGGACGCAAAAACAGCTTCAGTCAGATTTCTTTTACAAATACTCTTTTTAGACTATCTATTGCTCACTATATACTTCGAAGCTCTGTAACTAATGTTTTATTTCATGTTGTATTAAAAATATAACATGAAATGCTCGCACACACGTCTCTCCGAAGGATGTACATCACCTGGAATAAATTATGCCCTACACACGTGTGGCGGGGGTCATCTGTTTCTTGGCTCCATTTCAAGTTCTGCGTACTCCCCGGTCGGTGCAAGGCCTAGAGCACAGCCGTTCGCACTCCGGCTGCTGCACCAAGCATAAATGCTGCAGCACCGTTTCTTCATCCAACACAAATGTTTCCATGCTACAAACAGACAGGCAAGAGATTTCCTCATTCTTGGCCCCTCCAGCCACGGCGATCTGGCGTGGAGGCGAGGGCAGATGTGTTGCCCAATTCCAGCACTTGCCCAACTTACAATGAATATTATGATTTGTGATAGTATTTAGGTCTTCTGTTGGTGCTACAGTCATTATCATGATCATTATTAGCACTATCCTCGTTCTTGTTACTAATTTTCGTTTCTTACATCAGTAAGGGCCAATTTTATAAGTGTTATTATTCATAATATTCATCTCAACACATCGACATTAATCAGAAACTTAAACCCGTCTAACCTTGATAGTCCTTTCTTATTTCGTTAATATCTAATTTGACAAATGCCCATGAATCCCCCTTTTATCTGTAGTTTAGTCTGTATTCATCTATGCATTGGCAGAAACGCCCTGCCTCACCTCCGGCCCTCAAGAGATCTGCACAGCGAGAGATCTATATGCTCGATGTCTAAACTGATAATTGGGTATAATTGGTCCCTCTGAGACGGCAGCGCTGCTTC
>NC_061820.1:23868450-23873450 GCF_019202785.1 Penaeus chinensis | reverse complement strand
AGAGAGAGAGAGAGAGAGAGAGAGAGAGAGAGAGAGAGGGAGAGAGAGAGAGGGAGAGAGAGAGAGAGAGAGAGAGAGAGAGAGAGAGAGAGAGAGAGGGAGGGAGGGAGGGAGAGAGAGAGAGAGAGAGAGAGAGAGAGAGAGAGAGAGAGAGAGAGAGAGTACGTGAAAGGTTCTCAAGTATTATTACAATTGCATGTCTGCTATTTTTGTCTGTTACTCATTGCTTGTATTTTTGTTTATGTGCTCGTTAGTCATGATTACTCAAGAGTTTGTGGTTTTCTTTCCTTTTGTTTGTGTGGCTAAGGTTCTGTCTATAAAATAGAGTCTCTTTATTTGTCTGTTTTACTTGATTTCTTTAGTGTTTTATCTATTTCATTTTACATGATATAAAATACATTTATGCTTGCTGTTCTACTGAAGAGAAAGGTGCGGTGATATTTCTATACCTACTTAGCATATACAGATAGGCAATGTTCACTGAAATGGTACATCATTTACTTTACTTAGCTTAATTTACGTGATATCTGAAGTTCATAAAAATACCTCTCACTCCTTCGATGTCGGATCCTCTACTCATTCAAACAAATTTATCCTTCATCCCTGTCATTCACTAAGCACTTAATGACAGCCCAAACTACCTTTAAAAATGACTTATACACGAGAGAAGAGCCATCAGGAAAGCATTAGCTCTCCGGTATACGCTACACTGCCTCTCCGTGAGCTCTGACACAAGGGACAAAATTGCTGTTTGGCAGGCACATTCTTCGTAACCTTACAACAGCTTCTGACAACACCAAGCACAGCAGGCATTACTGGCACCAAGCATCATTTGCCAACAGTGGTGCCAGGCACACTCAACACCTAGCACTAACATGACATTACAGGAAGTGCCAACAACACGAAGTAATTATGCCAACGGAGGAAAGCAGTAATAATGGTAGTGAGTCTAAGAATAGGATGAAGGAGAGAGCACGGGCGGAGAGATAAGGCAAAGACCAGAATTTGATTATGGACTTGGGCATGACTCTGAGGCACAGTAATGGCTATAGTTACAGTCATTATTATCGGTGTTTCTTTAGTTGTGTTTACTACAACTACTGTTACTATAACTACAGTCACAGTCAGGGTTACTGACACTATCACTGTCAAAGTTCTGAGTATGATTATATCTCCGACTATACTTATGACAACTCCTACGATTATGCTCATGACTTCGACAAACAAGGGAGGTAGCCACGCGAACCGACACAAACAGATTCACGAGCGATCATTACCATCCTCGAACACCAGTGCCAGCGCCACGCATCACCAGGACACCAAAAGCGGCGACTTTCTCTCCCTGGCGCGGCTGTGCTTCACTCGCATTCTCAGCCATCTCCTGTGTTTTTCATTGCCCGGCCTCTAAATCTCCGTCACCCTGCCACACATCCGCGCAGAGAGAAGGAGCATAAAAAACACATTCTTTGCGTATCAAAGTGAATTTCTTTCGGACCCATGTTATTGTTGGTTAAGAATGTAACCCTTATCCCCGTGAGCTTTAGATAGACTTTTGTTTTGGTATCTATATATTTTTATTAGACATGTTTCTATTCATTCCATCTGTTGTTTATGATATTTATTGTACCGTGTGTTTTAACAAAGAAGGGGTAAGTGAGTAGACCTCATGAGACGCCATCTAAAATCAAAGAAACCTTTTCGCAACACGCAGCACACTTGTCATATGTTCGTCATATCCAACCCGGGGATATTTCCTTGCAGCCTTCCCTCCGCCAACCTACCCACACACCCAATGAACAGAACACAAATAGAAGAAAAAAAGGAAGAGAGAAAGGGTAATGAAAAAAGCGCTTCCGATCAAAAGAACGGCCCCGCGGGGAACGTTCCCACAAGATGAAACTCCTCCTCTGACTAACAAATTCGTGGCGCATAACATCGGAACGAGAAACATTTCCCCTCGTTTGCTCGGGCCGCCGGGAAGTAATTATCCGAAGCAATAAGGAACGAGGGAGAGATATATGGAGAAAGAGCGAGAGAAGGAGGGGAGGAATATGATAAAGAGAACGATAGAAGAGAGCGAGAGAGGGGGGAGAGAGTTCGAGCTAGATAGATAGATAGATAGATAGAGAGAGAGAGAGGGAGAAAGAGAGAGAGAGAGAGAGAGAGAGAGAGAGAGAGAGAGAGAGAGAGAGAGAGAGAGAGAGAGAGAGAGAGAGAGAGAGAGAGAGAGAGAGAGAGAGAGAGAGAGAGAGAGAGAGAGAGAGAGAAGTGAGAAAGAGAGAGAGACAGAAGTGAGGGATAGAGAGAGATAAAGAGCGAGGGGGGAGGAGGAAAAAGGTCTTGCGTTTCATCATGACTCTCAGGCCAAGAACTTGAGTCACGCCTCCAAGGTCAAGATGATAGCAAGGTCTGTTTGTGGACCTTGAGATTGGGGGGGGGGGGGGGGGGCGACGGACGAAGAAGTGAGATAAAGCTGACAGAGGAAACAGAAATATAAACATCAATACAATAATAGAAACAAGGACGCTCGATGTGACTACATGGTACGAATGGCTTTCAGTTACGAAAGGAGGATGACTTGAATTAGGAAACGCATACACATGCAGATATATATATATATATATATATATATATATATATATATATATATATATATATATGTATGTATGTATGTATGTGTGTGTGTGTGTGTGTGTGTGTGTGTGTGTGTGTTCATGAATGCATTTATGCATATCTCTCTACTTATACGCGAATATATATACAGAAACAGGGATATCTCGGGACGAACCCCTAAAAGATTTTTTCGACCCCGCCCTTTAAACCAACACGCTGCCCAGCCAAATATCTCCATGCAAAGTCCGCAAGACCCTTACCTTCCGCCTCAGCTTATATTTCTCATGAAAATAAAAACTAATAAAATATCCGTCTTATTATTTTGTTTACGTCGCTAACAGTGCCATAATTCTCCAAATAAATCTTACCTGTAGACGTTTACAGCGTTAACCTTTCAGTAAGCATTATCTTCAAGGTATGCGTCATGGAAGGTTGTATTTGCGAGTAGATATATATATATACCATTACGGAAATGTAACTATGCTTTTAGGCATTACATTCGGACGGTCGTCTTTGAAACAGATATCAAGGGAAACTAAAACCAAAGAAGATCAGCCTCCTCTCATGCTATTGCCGTCACTCAGCCTCGAAGACAAGACGAGGAGATTTAACGCGTTCGCTGGCTTCTCCGGGAGTGAGGGCCTGCGTGGCAATGTGGCATGGGACTGACACACTGACGGACGGACTCGACAGACACCCGCGATGAATAATGCTGCTTTTGTTTAGCCGTTTTCTGGAATTTTCTGACGACCACGACGGAAAATTAGAAGATAATAGCTGTCTTTGAGATGATTTGTGTTTCCTTCACCCCATTTTCTTCTTTTCTGTTTTGTTTTGTTTTTTTTCCGTTAGATCCGAGCGTCACTTTCCCGGCCAACACCTGCGTATCTGATTTTCCGAAGGCAACAGCAGGTGCGAGAATCCGCGGACATGCTCGGTACGCATTGCATTTCTATCCTCCCTCTGGCAGAGACCCGAGCCATCCCGGGCATGGCGGCCAATATGAAGGGCACGCGGACCTTAATCTGCCCGATGCACGGAACTGAATTTCAGCTATGTCTTTCATACTCCATGATCGATGAACTTAATTTGCTCATACATAAGACGGCGTCCGAGGGCTGATATTATCACATAGGAATGCCAGTTTCACTTTTGATTTGCATTTGTCAAAGCGCGTAATGGCAGACATGTCACAACCACATCCGGTAGCTATCATATGCAAAGTATAATGACAAGGGCATGGATCGCATTGCTAGTTTCAGATGACCAAAATATATCCAAGCACATTTTATTACAATTTATTTTTTTCGAAATCCCGATTTTCTCTTACTCCAGAAGCTTAAGCCAACATTCTGATCCCGCGATAGCTTCCAAGACGAAAGGAGCGATCTCAGTCATCCGGATGACGTCACACTGTATTCAGTGCGATAATGGGAGGATTAGTTCCCTGAGTCAGAAGAACTGCGCGCTTGCTTGGCTCTCTGGTCGGGGTTTGTGTTCAGCGTTCATTCGTGTAAAAGAAATGGCTAGTTGTGTTCTCCGGAAAAAGTTTGTTACTGATAGTTGGAGTGGTAAGAATATAGCAAGAACTCCGCGATGTATAAACTTCCTTTAGCCCGAGTGCTTCCAAAGATTCTCATCCCTTCGGCAGCCGCGAAAAGCTTCCTTTAACCCGAGTGCTTCCAAAGATTCTTATCCCCTTGAGACATGTATGGAATTCTGATGACTCTTGGGGCTTCGGCGGTGCACGTGCGGCGGCGGCGGAGGAGGAGCTGGAGGAACGCTGCAGGTCTGGCCTCCTCGAGTGCTTGCTTTATGTTCCTTGCTTGGTGGGTCGCTGTTGCGTGTTACTTGGTTGCGTGTTTCTATACGTTCCTTGCTTCTCTGCTCTGTGTTCTTTTGCTTTATTTACCGTGTTTGTATCCTTGATTGCGCGTTTCTCTGTCCCTTCCTTGATGTTTGTTTTGTATGAGTTGCTTTATTTACCGTATTTAGTGTTCCCTGTTTCACGTCCTGTTTTGATGCCATTTACTTCATTTGTGTGTGTGTGTGTGTGTGTGTGTGTGTGTGTGTGTGTGTGTGTGTGTGTGTGTGTGTGTGTGTGTGTGTGTGTGTGTGTGTGTGTGTGTGTTCGTGTATGTGTGTGTGTGTTCATTTGGTTTGATGTTCTCTGTTTCATGTCCCTTGATTGATGGTCCTAGTTTGATGTTCCTCGTTTTATGTTTATTGCTTCGTCTTTCTGTGATTACGCTTTTCATTTGATGTTATTCGATGTACCTGTTTGATTTTCCTTCGTTGTTGTCCGCGTTTTCCTTGCTGTTTATTTCAACACGGGCAACACTTTTCTCATTTCTACTTTAGAATGCAAGCTTTTATCATTTGACGTT
>NC_061820.1:23848450-23853450 GCF_019202785.1 Penaeus chinensis | reverse complement strand
CTTCTCCTGTTACTGTGTGTCCCTGTCTATGTTTCTGTTGTTAGCTTATCTGGAGCTGTTTCTAGCTATTTTGGTCGTCTTAGATATTTAGTTGCTTTTTTTTTTTTTTTTTTATATTAATGTGTTATTGTGATGCCTGTTTTCGTTTCCCATAATGCATGCTATGCTTTGAGGTGTAGTTAAATCAAACGTTAAGTCACTGAGAGTATTTTCCCAATATTACATATTCCATTTTTTTTAAATATAAAATATACCAGTTTTGAACAGAACACCAAATTTATTTCACCCCTTTTGTAGAAGAGAAATCTACATTCATAAAGCTATATTTAAGGAGGGAAAGGGCGGCGGATTAAGACAAGAGAGAGAAAGGGAATTGGGAATGAGGGTAGAACGTTACATTATTATCGTATGGCTACTGAACTTCTACAGCCATAATAATAATTTCGCGTAAGAGGAGGGGAGGGACGGGCAAAGAGAGGAGGGAAAGAAGGGGGAAGTGAGTGAGAGAGAGAGAGAGAGAGAGCGAGAGAGAGACAGAGAAGGATAGAGAGAGAGAGGGAGTGAGAGAGAGAGAGAAAGAGGAAGAGAGAGAGAGAGGGGAGTGAGAAAGAGAGGGAAAGAGGGAGAGAGAAAGAGGGGGGGGCATAGAGAGAGAGAGAGAGACAGAGACAGAGAGAGAGAGAGAGAGAGAGAGAGAGAGAGAGAGAGAGAGAGAGAGAGAGAGAGAGAGAGAGAGAGAGAGAGAGATCGCGCCATCTACATTAATAAGCCCTGCTTACATTCCTCCCGCCATGTTGGCACTGGTTGAGGAGACATTTATATATGGCTGAGAGGCGCTGCTTGACAGGCAGAAGCCACCGCACTGCCCGCTGTCAAGATACCTTGTCACATTTTCAGCCAATTTTCTTTATGTTTGACTTCCCATTTGTATTCATATAAACGCGTGCATGTGTCTCGAGGCCCGTGCTTACATATAACTTTCCGTAACGTCTGTCACCCATATGTACATTTGTTTTAACTAGCAAGGGCTTTGAACCACAGTGACAAGTGGGTAAGGTAATGTTGATAATCTCCAAATGATTCGTAAATTTAAATGTCTGTTTAAACTCACAGCTATAGAAGCCCAAAGATTATTAAATATAACCGTTTATTTAAAGCCGAAGCTATTTAAGGCGAGTGATTCTTAAATACAAATGTCTAATTAAACCCGAAGCTGCTGATTCATACGTACTTGAGTGACGGTGACTCGGTTCTCGATCAGCGTCTGTACATCGTCGCTTGGCTGTCAATTTATCTGTCATGCGCTCATCTGCCACATGCCCGTCTTGTGGTAGCTCTTCTCCATCAATAAAACTCCCCTTCTCTTCTGTCTATTATCCCCACCCCTTTCACTCCGTCAAAGCATTACTCTCTCCTCTCCATCAAATGAATGTCCTTTCCGCTATTTCCACCAAAATATACCCGTTTCCCGTCCTTCTATATCGCCTACCCCCTTCCCTCCCCAACGCCGTCTCTCCACCAAAAAGTCTCTCCTGCAAAACATCCCTTTCCGTTTTCTCCATCAAAAATCCCCTTGCTCCTTTTCTTTCCCCGTGTCCTCATTTTTTTCGGTTCATATTTTTTCTTTTATCTTCTCTGCTCTCTCTCTCTCTCTCTCTCTCTCTCTCTCTCTCTCTCTCTCTCTCTCTCTCTCTCTCTCTCTCTCTCTCTCTCTCTCTCTCTCTCTCTCTCTCTCTCTCTCTCTCTCTCTCTCTTTCTGTCTGTCTATCTGTCCCTCTCTGTCTCTTTGAGAGAGAGAGAGAGAGAGAAAGAGAGAGAGAGAGAATGAGTGAGAGGGTATGGAGAGCAAGAGAAAGAGACAGAGAGAGAAAGAGATAGAGATAGAAATAGAGAGAGAAGGAGACGGAAAGAGAGAGAGAGAGAGAGAGAGAGAGAGAGAGAGAGAGAGAGAGAGAGAGAGAGAGAGAGAGAGAGAGAGAGAGAGAGAGAGAAGCAGACGGAGAGAGAGAGAGAGAGATTGAGAGAGAGAAGAGAGAGAGAGGGAGAGGGGGGGGAGAGAGAGAGAGAGAGAGAGAGAGGGGGAGGAGGGAGAGAGAGAGAGAGGGGGGGGAGAGAGATAGAGAGGGAGAGAGAGACAGAGGGAGAGAGAGAGAGAGGGAGAGAGAGAGAGAGAGAGAGAGAGAGAGAGAGAGAGAGAGAGAGAGAGAGAGAGAGAGAGAGAGAGAGAGAGAGAGAGAGAGAGAGAGAGAGAGAGAGAGAGAGAGAGAAAAAAAAAAAAAAAAGGATGGTTGGCTGACTTCCTTCACGTGTCAGCATATTTTGCTCCTGATAAAAACGTGCTTTATCTGCCTGTTACGTATGAATCCGAAATTAATGATATTTTTCTTTTAAGAGGTATTCAGAAAGAGAAAGGATGGGGTAGAGAAGAGCGATAATCCGAGAGAATTAAGCAAATCAAATAATGGTCTCTTTTCAAAATCCTTCTCCCCTTTGTTTATTGTCATTAGTTTCTTCATGTCTTATTCTGTTTCCTTTATCGCCATCTATCACCCACCTTGTTTATGCTCAACCAACGGATGAAACCCTAACACAGACCGAAAATACATCCACGGGAAACCCTTTTGTAAACCTCCATATAAATTACGACCAAGATATCTTTCCATGAATTCTACAGATGGTTTATCTCATGGATGATGGAGGTAATAAAACAATGATAAGACGAGGAAGGACCGCTCGCCTGGACCACCCGCTCTCATAATGTAGCGTTGGTGTCTCGTCCCCGGCGATGGTGCTACTTCCATGGGCCATAATCAGTACACTTTTCCTTGCCATTAATTTAATTTTCCTTCCCCCCCCCCCTTTTTCTTTTTTCTTTTTCCTTTATGTGGTGATCTTTTTGGTTTTATCTCCCGCGTTTCTTTCTTTTTTATTATTTTTTGGGTATTAATTCTTCCTATCTCTTTTACTGTCTTCTTTTGTCTTTTGCTTCCTCTTACAATCACTCTTCCTTTACTAGTAAACTCTTCCTCTCAATGCCCTTGTCTTTTAATTTCTCATTTATCTTTCCCTCTCCCAGTTGTATGTTCCCTTTCATTTCCTTCTCCTTCCATCTCCCAATTCTCCTTCTTCCTCTTCTATTTTTTTTCTTTATTTCCTTCTCTATATCCTCTTCACTTCATCTTCCTTTCCCTTTCTCTCTCTCGTTCTCATATTCCCTCATTTCCTCCTTCCTCTCTCCTTCTTTCCTCCTTTCCATTTCCCTCTCCCTTTTCCATCTTTCCTCTTCATCTTTCCTCTTCATTCCATACTCTTTCTCTCCTCCAATTCTTCCCTATTTTTCCCTTTTCTCTCTCACGTATGTCCTCTCATCTCCTTCTCCCTCTCCCCTTCAGTTCTCCCCTCATTTACCTCTCCCTCTCTCCCCATCAACTTTCCCCTCCTCTCTCTCTCTCTCTCTCTCTCACTCCAGCACCGCCCTCTCCTTCCCTCCTCGTGAGAACCCTGCGAGGAGATCATGATAACAGACAAAACTCCATCTTGCGGCCATAACGAGATTACGAGGCCCAAACCTCCGCTCAAAAATGGTTACGCCCTGATGGAGACAACAAAGAGCTCTCCTCTACACAAACGGGGAGATGGGGAGAGGCGAGGATGGGGAATGAGAGAGAAGGAGAGAAAAAAGTAAGGAGTAGGAAAGAGAGAGAGAGAGAGAGAGAGAGAGAGAAAGAGAGAGAGAAAGAGAGAGAGAGAGAGAGTGAGAGAGAAAGAGAGAGAAAGAGATAGAGAGAGAGAGAGAGAGAGAGAGAGAGAGAGAGAGAGAGAGAAGAGAGAGAGAGAGAGAGAGAGAGAGAGAGAGAGAGAGGAGGAAAAGAAAAATTGAAATAGTGGGTGCACACACACACATATATATGTGTGTGTGTGTGTGTGTGTGTGTGTGTTTGTGTGTGTGTGTGTACACATACATATATATATATATATATATATATATATATATATATATATATATATATATATGTGTGTGTGTGTGTGTGTATGTGTGTATAAATATATATATATATATATATATATATATATATATATATATATGTATATATATATATATGTTTATATATATATATATATATATATATATATATATATTCACACTAGCTGTGTTTGTGTCTGTTCGTATGTGTGCGTGCAAAATTACTCATAGCTAGAATATGCATCGTTGAAATACTGCAATATTTACGTGGCCTTTTCAACGGCCTCATCCAGGTGTCACCGCCTTGCCCGAAAGCACTTTTTCCCTCTCGCTTCTTTCCTCACTCCCCATCGACCACCGCGGCGTCTGAGCCTCGCCGTGACTCACAATGACTCAGCCGACGGAGGCCACGTGGACGGCCTTCCTAAGTAATGAGCGTCTGTAGCGGGAGCCTCAGGTGCGCCTCGACTCGCCTTTGGAGTGTGGGTGTGCGTGCTCCCGTTGTTGTTAGCATTATCATTATTGTCGTCATTGTTATCATTGTGATCATTTTCACTACTATATTATTGTGATTATTTTCAGAGAAAATATTACTATACATTATAATTATAATTACTATCATTGTTATTATCATTGTTATAATGATTATTATCATTATTACTTTTATCATTATTAGTATTATCATCATCATGATTATCATTATTATTATCATTATCCTTTCCATTATCATTGTTATTATTGTTATCATTATCCCTATCACCAATATCATTGTTGTTATTATTGTTATCATCATCATCATTTTTATTATTATTATCTTTAGTATTACTATTATCATCATAATCGTTACCGTTATTATTATTATTATTATTATTATCATTATTATTAGTATTAATATCATAATTATCATTATTATTATTACTACTACTACTACTCCTACTACTACTATCATTACCATCATCATCATCATGATTATCAATATCATTATGACTATCATCACTGTTATCACTATTATCATATCATTAGTACTACTAATAAT
>NC_061820.1:23835950-23840950 GCF_019202785.1 Penaeus chinensis | reverse complement strand
ATTGTCCATTATCATTATTACTGACATAGATATCATTATAAATGGTATTCATATTCAATATTATCTTCACTATATTCTCTTCATTATTTCTATCGTTATCATCAAGGTTGCTGTTGTTATCATTATTACCACCATGGCCAATATCATTATTACTACCACCATCATGATAATATTGATAACAATGGCCACGTTAAAATGAAAATGGTAGTGACAGTATCAAACATGATGGTCGTAATGGTCAGAGTGGTAACTATGATCATGATAATGATTGATATTAACATGCAGTGATCGTATGAACAAGCGCAGCGCCGTAACGCCAGTGAAGACGCAGTCCAGCAATTAACGTATGCAAACGAGCCCGCACTGTCTTGGAAGTGGCGGGTATTGCCCGTGTATATACCCCTCGTTCTGCCAAAACAAGGCAGAGAGAGAGCGGCAAGGCGAACGCAGTTCCTACCACGGTTGTGCCAGCCCTGTCCTGTCCAGCGACAATTATTGTAAGCATATAGGAAAATCGCCAAGATATGTTTTCTGATTTGAGATTACGATTTTTGTTTGTTGTTGTTTTTGTTGTTGCAAATACACCACGGATCTTGACTTGATTTTCTTTCTTTTATAACAATACAAAATAATTCATTGAAATCTGGAGCTTCCTAGAAAATGGTATTGATATGAAAAGTAAAAATCGATAATAATATGGATAATAATTAAGCTAATAAATAAGCTAATATTAATGACTATGAAATACTTATTAAGTGATGAAAGGCATAAAATATAATACGTAACTTCTAAAAAAAATTCACAAAATCACTAGATGAGTATCTCACTATAACAATAATAATAACAGATAATGATAATGATGGCAATGATAGCGATAATGATAATAACAATATCATTAATGATAATGTTAATAATGATATGTGGATAATAATGATAATGATGATAATAATAATAACAATAATTATAATCATAATAATAATAATAATAAGTAGTAGTAGTGGTAGTAGTAGTAGTAGTAATGAGGATAATGATAATAGCAATAATAATAGTGCGAGTAATAATAGTAATAACAGTAATAACAATAATAGTGATAATAATAATAATAATGATAGTAGCAGTAGTAGTGGAAATTATAATAGTAATAATAGTAATAATAATAATAATAATAATAATAATAATAATAATAATAATAATACCAGTAATAATAATAATAACAACAACAACAACAACAACAATAACAATAATAGTAATGATGATAATAGTAACAATAATGAAAAGAATAAGAATAAAAAACAACAACAACAACAGCGATGAAAATACCAACAATGAAAATAACAAAGATACTGATAATTCTCCGCCACGCAGCCCCACGCGAGGCCTCGGACGTTGCTCTCTTTGCAAAGCCCTTCCCGTGGCAGCCAGCGCCCCTTTTCCCACGAGCCTTCTATCTTCCCTGAGCGAAACAAAGTGCTATCGGTGTCGGACGAAACCCTCACTCACTGAACGAGGTGATAGGCGAAAACTGCAACAATAAACAGAGGCTAAAGTATAGACACGGATGCCGTTCGAGTCTCGGTTATTGATAGTTCTAACGTTCGACGGTGGGGGAGGTAAGAGAGAGAGAGAGAGGGATGGAGGAATAGAGGGGGGGGGATGTGGGAGAAAGGTCGGGGGAAGGGAGGAAGGAGAGGGAGGAGAAGTAGAAGAAAGAGGCAGAGAGAGGGAGGAAGCAAGAGAGAAGGAGAGGAAAGGGAGGGAGGATGCGAGACGAAGAGAAAGGGGCGATGCAAAAAAAATGAAGAGGGAGTAATTAAAAAGAGAAAAGATGTAGGAAGCAAGGTTAAGACACAGAGAGGACAAAAGAGAAGAAGAGAAGGAGGAAGCAAGACAGAAAGAGAGGGAGGTTGGCAGAAGAGGAAGAGTGAGACAGGAAGCAAGAAGGAGAGGGAAGCAAGAAGATGAGGGAGCGAGGAAGTAAGAGGGAGGAAGAACTCGAGAAAAAGGGGATAGTGAGGAAGCAAGACGGGAAAGGGAGGTAGCGTGAAGAACGGTAAAGAGAAGAAGTAAGTAGAAGGGAAATGGAGGAAGCAAGAAGAAGAGAAAGGGATGTAGCAAGAAGAAGGGGAAGAGATGAAGCAAGAAGAAGGGAAAGGAAGAAAGCAAAAGGAAGAGAGAGGAGAGAAGCAAGATAAGAGAGAGGAAAGCAAGAAAAAGAGAGAGAGAGAGAGGGAGAAACAAGACGAAGAGAGAGTAAGAAAGCAAGAGGAAGAGGAAGGGAGGAAGCAAGAGGAAGGAAGAGGGTTTGTTTATTTTATCTCCGCATATTTCCCTCCCGTATCGGCGGCTGGCGAGGCTGCAGATGCCTCGGTGTCACGGTATGATGGAAGGGGCGGAGAGCGGATGTGGAGGGGAGCGTTTATTATTTATTTTATTATTACTTTTACACGTCATTTGCTTGTTTATTAGTTTGTTTATGCAAGTGTTTGTTTTCTTAGAATTATATAACTGTCATCATATCTCATCCGCTTTTATTTTTTCTCTACTGCAAGCGAAATTTGTGGACGACTATAAAGAAAATACACCTGGTGAGAGCGAAGTTCTTTGATGGTGAAAGGTAGAGAAAGATAAAGAAAATGTAAACAAGAGCTTTTATTCGCTAAGGATTTTTCTCTTTTCAGACATATTTCCGAGAAATGAATGAGTTGTTCGCCGTTGCGAAGTGCTGCTTTCGTCGAGCAATCAAGCAAGCTCAGTATTTACACAGGCACACACTTGAATTCCACACGCGCCCTTGGACAGGCACAGACCACAACCACACTTCCATACAAGCACAAACACTCGAGGCGATTCAAGCACAGGCACATGATTCAATCACCCCACGTGAATGCCAGACTGTTGGCACCATAACACGGTCGAGAGGAAATGGTCCTGATAGCAAAATGGCGCCACAGATATAAACAACCTGCAAGCAATTTTAATAATTATTTTTGATGGTGTGTTGATCTTGGTCACTGAATGATGTTTGAAATTAATGATGGCTGAATATTCAAAGACGGTGTCCATTAGCTTCCGAATGATAAGTCAGTGATCAGTGCGATTCATCTTACTTAGTTTCTAAAATAAGATTTATGTAACCCTACAGAGACAAATTGGCTGCCATGTTGCGCTCCTTCAAAACGTTTCTTACATGAATTAAACTAAGTACATAATTGTAGTTGCTTAAAATTCGATTCCACTTAATCCACAAATTCTGATCTAACTTTCAAAGTGTTCGGATGCCACCTGCAAGTTAACGGTGGCCGACTTGGTGGCTTCCGCTTGACCACAGCGAGGTAAAATCCCCTGCTGTCCTCAGGCTGAGTAAACAAATGGATGCCGACGGCGGCTGGGATGTGTTTGGCCCTGCGACTCGCCCAAAAGGGCAGGCCTTTCTCAGTAGGTCATGCTGACTCCGCAGATGAGGAGAGGCGGCGTTTTAATAGACTGACCCGCTTGTTACCCCATACCCCATGCGCTCACGGTATTTACGACCACAAGTTGGAGGCAGAGAGATGACGCAGACGCACACACGCACGTAAGAGAGCAGTTACGCGCAAATGCACACACGCACGATTGCATGCATGCCGTAAGAATTCCGAATGATGGGCCCTACTAGAGTATGGCAGATGGCGAGATGAGGGTGTAAGGACAATCAAGATGTCTTGACTCCTTTATTGAAGAGTGATGGTGGAGTGTGGATGCTCCTCGGGGCGAGGTGCTGTTTCTTGGCTCCAAGCAGGGAGTCTGTTTGCCATCTTCTACAGTGGGATGAGGATCGCTAAGTCAGGTATTTAGCGTGTGACAACTGGTGGTGAACCGGGTGTTACAGAACTACATAACTCTTGTGGAAGGGAATAGAAACAACATTAAAATGTCTAGTGTGACAAGAAGAGATGAATAGTCAGGTAAAGCAATAATCATGCGTAGATGCAGTGTACATGTCTGTATGAGGATACATATAATTATATAGTATAATCATATATATGATTATATATAATTATGTAGAATATAGTAATATGATATCGATATAGCTGGGTTCCATATCTCCCTGGTTTAAAAAGGATGGTTCCCATCATAATTAAACATCACTTAAATTTACGTAGCTAAAAATAATAAAAAAGTACATAAGAAGAAACAGTGGTATAATGTTATAAAAGCATGTGAGCAACGTAGAAAACATGACGCAAATATTGTATGGAGCAGTGTTTGCGATGCCAGTATCGAGATTTGCGAGTTATATGGGTGCTACCCCTATAACCCCTTTCACCGCAATACCTTACCATAGTGCTATATGACCTTTGATGTCTGCCACACTTATTTGTTTAAAGCATTAGCCATTACCGGATAGCGAGAGTGCCATATTCTTAGGCGTCGCTGAAGGAACACCATCTTCAGGCGGCGCCACAGATTGCGAGCGAGCGAGCGGCGCTGAAGGAAGAGCATCCTCAGGCGAGATGAGGGTGTAAGGGCAATTATGATGTCATGACTCCTTTATTGAAGAGTGATGGTGGAGTGTGGATGCTCCTCCGAGCGAGGTGCTGTTTCTTGGCTCTCCGCAGGGAGTCTGTTTGTCATCTCCCACAGTGGGATGAGGAGCGCTGTAAGTCACGTATTCAGAATGTGACAACCTTTGATGAACAAAGAGGTGTTACAATACTTCATAACTCTTGGTGGAATGGCAACACAACACTGGAAAGTCTAGCGCGTATATGCATATGTATATGTGAAGATACGTATGTGACAAACATCTAAGATTATACATATGTACATATACATATATACATATGTATATATATATATATATATATATACATACACACACACACACACACACACACACACACACACACACACACACATATATATATATATATATATATATATATATATATATATATATATATATATGTGTGTGTGTGTGTGTGTGTGTGTGTGTGTGTGTGTGTGTGTGTGTATACACA
>NC_061820.1:23828450-23830950 GCF_019202785.1 Penaeus chinensis | reverse complement strand
ACTTACGACTACCGTTTATTTATTATTATGTACTGCCGCTGACTCCGTTCGGGAAGGACGTGGCCGAGTTTCCCCAGTTCATGTGTTAATCAGTGCCTCTCGAGGGCATTTTCTCTGGCGGGAAATCAAACCTCTAGCACTGATGGTATTCACCATACTTACAATGCCACCATCATGAAAGAAGTTAGGATTCCGCGAACAAACCATCACGCCTCACTACCCTGCACCCCACCCCCCTCTCCCTCTCGAGTTGTGTTGTTCTCAGTGTCTTATTTCTTATGGAAGTAATATTTTGCGTGCTTGTTATGCTTGGGTGCGTGTGAGTGTGTGTGTGAGTGTGTGTGTGTGTGTGTGTGTGTGTGTGTGTGTGAGAGTGTCAGTGTGTGTGTGTGTGTGTGTGTGTGTGTGTGTGTGTGTGTATGTGTGTGTGTGTGAGTGTGTGTGTGTGTATGTGTGTGTGTGTGTGTATGTGTGTGTGTGTGTGTTTGTGTGTGTGTATGTGTGTGTGTGAGAGTGTCAGTGTGTGTGTGTGTGTGTGTGTGTGTGTGTGTGAGTGTGTGTGTGTGTGTTTGTGAATATGTGTGTGTGTGTGTGTTTGAGAATGTGTGTGTGTGTGTGTGTGAGTGTGTGTGTGTGTGTGTGTGAATTTGTATGCCCGAGCTTGTCCTTGGAATGCATTATTTACTTTCGTTATATTTTCTCCATCTCCTTTCCTCTATTCACTTATTCCATCCTTCCTAATCCTCTTCACCCCTCCCACCCTCACTCCTCTTTTCTCTCCCATCATTTTTTCGTTCCTTGGTCCTTCCTCTCTTCCTTTATTCCATTCCTCCCTTCTCCCCCCCCCCCCCCAATCGTCAGTAAGCCCCCTCTGTCGCTCATTTTCTGTCATTTTCTGTTACCCTGTAATGGCTTTCCGCTTCCCATTACG
Organism: Penaeus chinensis; assembly: GCF_019202785.1. Taxonomy (NCBI): domain Eukaryota; kingdom Metazoa; phylum Arthropoda; class Malacostraca; order Decapoda; family Penaeidae; genus Penaeus; species Penaeus chinensis. The sequence goes on along the minus strand of NC_061820.1, from coordinate 23,830,019 downwards.
CCCCGCATTCCTCGGATCGCGGCGTCTCTTTCGCTGTCGATTCCCATAAATAATGAATTTCCAATATCAATACTTACCGCTACTACATACGTATGTTTGTATATTACCAAATTGTTATATATGAATAAATAAATAGATAAATAAATAAATAAATTAATATATATATATTTTTTTTTTAACAAGCCATTTATTCCACTACAGGACATAGGCCTCTCTCAATATATATGTGTATATATATATATATATATATATATATATATGTGTGTGTGTGTGTGTATATATACAAAGGTATATATATATATATATATATATATATATATATATATATATATATATATATATATATATATATATATATATATATATTTATTTAATACAATTTGGAACTATGCCAGGTTTGTAAATTTGTATATATTCTAATGAAATATCACATGTGACTAAGGACTTAAAGTGCGTATATATATACATATATATATACATATATATATATATATATATATATATATATATATATATATATATATACGTGTATATATATGCATACATACACACACACACACACACACACACACAAAAAACACACACACACACACACACACACACACACACACACACACACACACACACACATATATATATATATATATATATATATATATATATATATATATATATATATATATTTCCATTAAAATGGAGAAAAAAAAAAATCTGAAAATGTATTTCTGTAATGCACTCGATTTGCAAGCCTCTCTTTTCCTATCTTTCCCTCCTTCTGGCCAGCATTTAATGATTAATCCAAAAAGTAGCAAGCCGGGTATGTGAACCCCAGAATTTATTTTTATACTTATACCTATATACTTGTACACTTGCCACAGTTAACGTTGTAAACCTGCTATAAATTCTTATGCCATCATAAGCCTTAATCGTGTGTCTCCTTGTAACTTTTACGACCCAGTAACGCAACCCAAACACCTTTTGTCACCTTATAGATTATCAGGTGTTGGGTGATATTATTTCTATTTCATGTCGAAGGAAAAGAAACGTCCAACAGGCACGAGGTTTTTGGCATTTACTAGATCTTAATCATTTTGGTTTGCAATACACTAAGCCGTCCGAGAACCTTAACTGCTATGAAGGTGCTTTAATCCGGCTGTAGAGTGAGTTCTATAACAGACTGAGAGATAATCAAAATTCCAGCAACATCTGACAACTGTAGCAAGGGCTATGCATTCCGTCTTTTATGGGGGCGGGAGGGGGGGCAATGGGCGTGGGGAGGGGGGTGAAGGGGGCTAGAAATAGGAGCATAGGGTAAGAAGGCTATGTAATCCCCCTCTTTATGGAAGAAGCGGGGAGAGGGGAAGGGTATCAGGGAGCCAAGGGAAGAAGGTATGAGGGAAAAGGGAAGGGGGGGAGGAAGACATGGGTCCATTTTTTTTTTTTTTTTTTTTTTTTTTTTTTAAGCAAAGTCTTGGAAGAGAAACAGAAGGAAGGGAGCAGGTGACGTAGAAGACGGAAGGGGGAAAAGGAGGAGATAAGAAAAAAAGAGAGAAGCGAAGATAGCGAAAA
>NC_061820.1:23813450-23815950 GCF_019202785.1 Penaeus chinensis | reverse complement strand
TTAATCAAGGTCAAGTGCGCACTAACGACCTAATTGGCGTCTTCCCATTAGTCTGGGAGCTTCTGATGCAGGAGCTTTATCTCGCGCCATCGTCTTGGTGCTGCAAGTGTCTCGCTGCTCTAATTAAGGTAACTGTCAAGGCTGCTAATTACGTTACGAGGGCGAAGATGCGTGTACAGTAGCGCTCAGGATCAAAAGAGCAAAACTTCAGTAGGATCAATCGAAATGCTTTAGAAGCCTGGTGCTGACAGACTGCGTTACAGACTTGCAGAAACATTGTTTTACAGACAAGAAACAAGATCATGTTTGTGATTTCACTGCGGATCTTTCGTGCATGGCGAAATTACTCCTATGTTAGTGGTTCCTCATGCCCCCCCCCCCCCTTCCCCTGCAACTAATCTTGTTGATCTACAGGAGTCCTAAAATACCATAGCATCTGCATTTTACGCAATACGCTCGTCACACACGGCATCCCAACCCGGCATCATAAAAAGCCTTATTGATGAGGTTTCATTTTACCCTCATTATCTGTCAGACATTTTACGAGAAAGGGGCATGAAAGAAGCTAATTTTTGTAACAACCACAGGCTTGTTTTCTCAGAATCTTGCTCGTCAATCTTCGTAAGTGCAGACAGAGGGCGGCGTGTTCGCGGCCCAGATGGCGCTCTTGTGGAACGGGTGTTCGCGCTCGTGTTAATTACTGAGAAATAACGATTTCCTGACAGTAACTGTCATTTTATGCAAACTCTGGGTGATTTGTTTTACGATCGAGAGGAGAAGAGAGACAACACATACAGAGAGAGAGAGAGAGGAAAGAGAGAGAGAGAGAGAGAAAGAGAGAGAGAGAGAGAGAGAGAGAGAGAGAGAGAGAGAGAGAGAGAGAGAGAGAGAGAGAGAGAGAGAGAGAGAGGGTGAGAGAGGGAGAAAGAGAGAGAGATAGAAAGGGGGTGAGAGGGGGATGGAGAGAGCGGGGGGAGGGAGGGAGGGAGGGAGGGAGGGAGGGAGGGAGGGAGGGAGGGAGAGAGAGAGAGAGAGAGAGAGAGAGAGAGAGAGAGAGAGAGAGAGAAAGAGAGAGAGAGAGAGGGGGGGAGAGGGAAAAAGAGAGGGAGAGAGAGAGAGAGAGAGAAAGAGAGAGGGAAAGAGAGAGAGAGAGAGAGAGGGAATGAGAGAGAGAGAGAGGCGTGGGGGGCAGGCAAACAGAAAGATAGGCAAATACACAAACAGACAGATGCACACAATAAGAGAAAAAAAATAAAACAAGGAAAAAAATCCAACAATAATTTATAAAAATATGAATGAAATAATAAAACCTTCCCTAGAGTTGATCGGCATCAGCTCTCCTTTACGAAATCAAATAATAATTCCCCTTTTCCTATTCTGCCTTTGATCAATACCATTTCCTTGCATCAAATAATCCCACAGACCATTACAATAGTCATCCCGCAGTCTTTACCACTGCATACGAATGTGTAATTTGCAGTAACTCAGGGAACGGCTTGTGACCCCTGTTTACTCTGCGATCTTGACTGTGAAATTGTGTATTGAAGGACATTATGAGGGCGAGTGAGATTGCGCAGCAGTAAAGAAAAATATAATTAGCTTTATGGTTATTACTCTTGTTATTTTTGTTGTTGCTGTTGATGTTGGTATCAACCCAGTTATTTGTGTTACGTTGTTATTAATGTCATTGTTATCATTCATATTGCATTCAATATTGTCCTCATTCTATTATTATCATTATTAGCATTATTTGGAGTAGTAGTATTAATCTTATCATTATGACTGTTGTTATCACTATAACTATTATGATTCTTGTTGATTCTTATCATTACTGTAGTTATTATTATTATTAGTAGTAGTAGTAGCATCACCGTCATCATCATCATTATCATAAATATTCATTACTATCTTTATCATTATCATCTTTATTATCATTATTGTTATCATTATTATTATCATTATCATTATTTTTATCATCATTATTATAACTATTGTTATTATTGTTATTATTATTATTATTATTATTATTATTATTTTAATTATCATTATTATCATTATCACTATTATAACTATTGTTATTATTGTTATTATTATTATTATTATTATTATTATTATTATAATTATCATTATTATTATTATCACTACTAATACTGCTAGTAGTACTATTATTATTAGTATCATCATCGTGATTATTATCACTGTCATTATCATCACTATTTACCATCATCATTAATATTATTATCATATCGTTATTCTTATTCTTATTCTTATTCTTCTTATTATTATCATTATTACTATTATTATTATTACTATTATTATTATCATTATCCTTATTATTATCATCATCATTAATATCATTATTATTATTATTATCATTATCATTATTATCACCATCATAATTATTATCATCATCATCATCATCGTCATTATTATCGCTATTATAAATATTATCATTATCATCATTATCATTATTTTAATTGTCATCGGCTTTATTATCATT
>NC_061820.1:23800950-23803450 GCF_019202785.1 Penaeus chinensis | reverse complement strand
TATAATTATCATTATCAACATTATTATTATTACCATTACTATCATCATCATCATCATCATCATCATCATCATCATCATCATCATCATCATCATCATCATCATCATCATCATCATCATCATCATCATCATCATAATCATTAGTATCATTATCATTATTATTATCATTATCATAGCCATTCAAAACTTTTAATTTGAAAATGCAAATAACTTGATCGTTCTTAAGATCAGCTTAATAATCCCCCCAGAAAAAAAAAATGAAACAGTAAAACTTCCGCAAGAAAAGGTAATTTGCTTTCTTAACTGCTCTGTCATGAAGAACTCCTAATGATCTTCATAAACTTATAAAGGCACACCAATATTTTTTTTTTCTTTTTTTCTCTCTCTTTTTTAATTTTCCTAATGGACTCGGCGTTTAAAGGAAGAAGAAAAAGCGGTTTCTGTGCTTGGAGTTTTAGTGGATATAGTTTGATTATTTTCTTGAAATTCAAGTTTTAGGAGTTGATTAAACTTTTTGTTCGCTGTTGAATGTTGTCCATATTCTTCACACAAAATAATTTCATGCTTATGTTAATAATTAGTGGGGGTAGCTGTTGCAACATCAACAACAACAGCAGCAACAACAACAACAACAACAACAACAACAACAACAACTACAACAACTACTACTACTACTACTACTACTACTACTACTACCACTACTACTACTACTAATACTAATACTACTATTACTACTACTACTACTATCACTACTACTACTACTACTACAATTACTACTACTACTACTACTACTGTTACTGTTACTACTACTACTACTACTATTGATGCTACTGCTATTACTACTAATGATATTACTATTCCTGCCGCTAGTAGTGGAAACAGCATTAGCCCACTCTCTGTGCGAAAAATTACAGCACCCATAAGACAAAACAGTAACACGAACAAGACAAATACCATTACAAGTCTCCAGTGTCATACCGGACCAGAGTACTAAATGTATACTGTCTGCATATCGTGACCTCCTTCCCCCTGCATCCTCAGCATCCTACGGAGTGTCCGGGAAGGAGCAGCTGAGTCCTCATTTCGATGAGCAAGAGAAGGTCAACGTTGGAGGAACAAGAGCGGTTCTAAGTGCGGCGCTGGCCACGGGGGTAAAGTACAGGCGATTTCGTTTTCGTTGAGGTTGCTGTCAGGATGGTAAGGATGGTGGTGGTGATAGTGATGATGGTGATTTGATAGAACGGTAAAAGTATGGAAATAGAGTGATCAAGATGATAGTGATGATAATGATAATGATGGTGATAATGATAGTGATAATAATGATCATGATGTTGATAATAAAAAGGACGATAATGATAATGATAATAACAATAATGATAATGATGATAATGATAATAGTAAAATAATGATGATGATAAAAACAATGATAATGATAATGATAATAATTAACATAATGATCAACAACAATGATAATAATAATAATAATAATAATAATAATAATAATAATAATAATAATAATAATAATGATAATATTAAGAATAATGATAATAATAATAATAATGATAATACAAAATGATAATAATAATGATACTAATAATGATCATGATGATGATGGTGATGATGATAATGGCGATGATAATGATAATGCTAATATTTATACTAATATTGACACCAATACTAATACTACTAACAATAATAATGGTAATGATAGTAATAATAGTGATGATAACAACAATAATAATGATAATAATAACAATGATATTAAATTCATTAACAATAATAGTAATAATAATAATAATAATATGATAATGATAACAACAACAATAATAATAAAAATGATAACAATGGCAAAACCCGCAGGTGAGAGCGCTGGTCTACACATCCACCTACAACGTGGTCTTCGGAGGGGAAGCAATGCGGGCGGGGGATGAAAGCGCGCCCATATTTCCTCTTCACGCCCACGCAGACCATTATTCCAGGTCAGTCCGCCCCCGTTTACGCTCAGCTGAAAGTTTATTTATCTGTCGGGCGTTTGGTGCTGAGGAAAATTGCTCTCGTGTGGGGAGAAAGGCCGCTCATTTTTTGCCTCGTTTTGTTGTGTTTATTTTGTTATTGTTTTATTCCTCTGTTTTTTTTTTTTTTTTTTTTAAAGCTACTATAAGATGGGTAGTTTGATGGTGACGTAATTAGAAGCTGTAGATAAGACGAGTGAAATAATGATAATGATGATAATGGTAATCCTAATGCTAATGACTGTGATCATAATAATAATATATATGATAATCATAATTTATAAAGTAATGTATAATCTATTATATTATATATAAAATAAAATAATGATAATGATACTACTAATAATAATGATAATGCACAACTTATAATGATAATAATAATGATTATTATTATCATTATTGTTATTATCATTATTATTATTATTATTATTATTATTATTATTATTATTATTATTATAATGATGATAATAATAATGACGATGATATGAATA